>NC_136692.1:1609266-1622736 GCF_947650265.1 Symphodus melops
TGATCCCTCCGTCATCTGGTTCAAGAATGGAGAGGAAATCAAAAATGAAACATCACGTGATTATTCATCCAATCAGATTCTTCATACAGACAGTTATTCCTGTGCTATACCAGGACAAGAGAAGTTCCCGTCTCCTCCAGTGTGTGAGTTTATTTACAGTCTTCACTGATTCACACCATCACACACATACACACACACACACACACACACAAACACACACACACACACACACACACACACACACACACACACACACACAGAGCCTTTATAGGACCAAAGCTGTTCAATATAACACGTCCACCATCATCTGATGTGAGTGTAAACGCTCTCTCTGATTCTCCTCCAGATGCTCCAAAGCTTCCCTCTGTGTCACTGAGTTCCCACGGTGAGATAAAGGAGGGCTCTTCAGTCAATCTGACCTGTAGCAGTGATGCTAACCCAGCAGCTAATTACACCTGGTACAAGGTGGACGGACCTCTAAACCCTCATCACACATCTTCAGGAGCAACGCTTGTCTTCAGCTCCATCCAGTCCTCTGACTTCGGGGAGTTTTACTGTGAAGCTGAGAACACGCTGGGGAGAACGACCTCCAAACACGTCTCTGTCAACCTCCCATGTGAGTAAAACACTCATTAAATAGAGTGATATAAAGATACTTCTACCTACCAACCAAGCAGCAACCTCCACTGTTGAAACATGAAGCTGAAGCAGAAATATAAACTCCTGCAGTACCTGGAGTGTCCACTAGAGGCTGGCTGCAGCTGCACAGGAAGTCACATACACACCCATTCAAAAACCCTGTTTTTACAGCAGACATGAACATGTTTACAGCCTGCTTCAGAAAACCAAATAGGTGTGATTAGCTCATGTCTCCATCCACACACACTGTACGGGGGGATGTTTTGATGGCTCATCAGTTTTGATTGGATGAAGGATCAGAGTTATTCACAACAAGGCGTGTAGCTCAGCTGATTGACAGGTGGGCGCCGTGTAACGGTCGTTAGCTTGACTCAGAGTTAGCCTGACTCAATAACTCAAAAACGTTCATTATGCCTTCAACTAAAAAGGCGTTTTTGTTTCTTTTTTCAGACACAGAGGATTAGAGGAGAGGAGGAGAGGAGACGAGGAGGCGAGAGAGCCCCCATGCTGATGTCTGAGGATGGTCAAAGGAGTCGTAACAAACAGACGTCAACATGTGATTATTTGTAACTCAAGTGAAGAATTAATTTGTGCTTTAAATCGTGATGAGATCCAGAGAGACTGAATCAGCTGATTCTGCTGTTAATACCACCTTAAAAACTCCAATTCAGTCAGAGCTGTCTGAATGAATGTACACAGATTATTTTGAAGGTGGAGCTCTACTGCCATCTAGTGTTTGTAATCTTTGTGGACATTAACTTGGTTTCTGCTTAGTACTTTCTTTTCTTGTCTTAAGACCCTGACACACCAAGGAGAACACCGCCCATCGCTGAGCGCTCGCCGCCCGTCGCTGAGCGCTCGCCGCCCGTCGCTGAGCGCTCGCCGCCCTAGTCATTGCGTTGTCTCCAGCTCCGTCGATACCCAGTTGGCCTTTTATTGGCGCCAGGAGACGGCCGTGCTTTTGATGTCCCCCCAGGACGGATAGTTTGTCCTGCAGGGGGGGACAGGAGGTTTGCACGGGCAGATCTGAGGGGGAGGAGCTCAGACAGGTAGGGGGGAGGAGCCAGGTGATGGAGGGCTTTGTTGGTGAAGCTGATGCGCTGGGGGATGGGGATCCAGTGGAGGTTGTGAAGGACGGGGGTGATGTGGTCTCTGGAGGAGAGGGGCAGAAGAGTTTCTTGATGAGGAGACTGTTGCAGTAGTCTGGAGGTGATGAATGCAGGGCTGAGGGTCTCAGCAGCTGTAAATGAGAGGGATGGGCGGAGATGGAAAAAGACTGTTCTGGTGAAAGGAGAGGGTTGGCTGGAAGATGACAGCCAGGTTACAGATGTGGGGGGAAGGGAGCACTGTAGAAACATCCATGGTGAGGGAGAAGTTGTTGGAGGATTTGAGGCCCATGACTTCTGTCTTGTCACAGTTGAGTTTGGAGCCAGGATTTTATTTCTGTGATGCAGTCAGTGAGGATTGAGTGAGGGGGAGGAGTCATGGATCTGCTGACCATGTGGAGCTGGATGTCGTGGACAAAGCGTTGAAACTGGAGTCCATGGCGGCGGATGATGTGACAGAGAGGAAACATGTAGATGATGAATAGGAGGGGTTGGAGAGCTGATCCTTGGGGACCACCTTTAGGGGAGAGGAGAGGGGCTTATGAACTGCTGTCTGTCTGTCTGATTGGAGCCAGGAGAGAGCAGCTGATGTTTAAGGTGGTTTAAGGCGGGACAGAAGGATGGAGTGGTTGATGCTTAGCTCCAGTAAGATGAGGATGTTGAGCTTTCCAGCATCAGAGCAGAGGAGAAGCTGGTTAGAGATTACACTATCACACAGAGCGACCAAGTCTCACACATTGACTGTTAGTCATCTCCTCGGAGGTTCCGGCTGACACCAGACGATGTCTGATAACCAAATGTTACTTTATAAAACCAAACATAAAAGTTCACTGTGTATTAGCTCCTGCAAAACCCCAACATTATGGTGCCCCGTGTGAGGCCTTCTATACCAACATCTGCATGTGTGAAAGTCCTACATATATCTGTTTTAAATGTGCTTTAATTTGTTGTTTGTTTAATAATCTAATTCTTTGAAAATAAAATGTTTTCTTTGTTGCACCATAAAAACAAAGACTGAAATTTGATTTCATGACAAACTTCCAGGTTATAAACCTGCTGAATAATAAGATACGTCTTTAACACACTGCAGAGAAAGTCAGAAATATGCTCAGTGTAACAATTCAACACCAGACTCAGATGGAAAGGAAAGTCCAGGACACAAAAAACAGAAGTTCTTTACTCAAACGTTTGTAGGTCGTACACAGGAAGGCCGTCAGTGAGGGCAGAAAAATCCAACGTGATTAAATAACCCAACCAGGGAGACTCATTAACACTAATGCTGGCTTATCTTCTGTCTCATTGCCTCTCTGCTTTGATATAATATTAATATTCACTGTGATAATGTAACTCAGGTAACAGCTAAAAACAGACATGTGATGTAATATGACACCATATACCACATGACAGTCACAGGCGAGTAAGCAGAGGCGGAGCTACAGCTGAGGGAGGAGAGATAAGTCTGTCAGTGTGTCGACCACACAGCCGTCCAGAAAGGTCTCCGTTTGTCTTCAAACAAATTAAAGTGATTTCATCTGATCTTTGTCAACGACACAGCAGAGTCTCTGCAAACACTGGTGAGTACAGCTGATCATGTTTACACTCTGAACAACCAGGATTTACACTCAGCTGTGAGTGTGTGTGTGTGTGTGTGTGTGTGTGTGTGTGTGTGTGTGTGTGTGTGTGTGTGTGTGTGTGTGTGTAACTGAGTTTCTCTCATTTGGATTTTGGTTCAATTCTAATTCCTACCGATTAATTTCTCAGTATCGTTGTTCTCTCATGAAATCCTGCAGCTAAACTGAATTGTCTTTCCTCTGGCTGTTTCTAAGTAAAAGCCTCGACATGGAGAAACCTATGGAGCTAAAAATGTGCCAGAACAGATGAACCTGTGAATAACAAGTTCATCTGTTGTGGCAGATGAACTTGTCTTATCTTATCTGCTACACTGTTTATTTTTTGATTCTGGACTCTGAACTCACAGCACAGGGGACTTTTACAAACTTCACTTTCACAGGAATATTGTGCCACTTCACAGTCACACGGGGCCTCTTAGGGAGCTTTCCTACACTCATTGCAATAGTTGCACATGTTGAGCCCCTGCTATGGTTTACAGTTTGTTAGCTCTTGGACGCCCCCTACTGGCCAGCCTGTTGACAAACGTCAGAAATCCCTGATGTCTAAAAGGAAGAACAAGCTGGTGGCTGTTGATCATCATTAAAACGCTTCATGGCTGTGTTGACTTATCAGCAAGAATGATGCATTTATTTTTGTTTAATCATTTCATCATTTAATCCATACATCATATAATCATAAGTGCATGCATTGGTTAGGGGCCTTTGCCTCTGAGAGATCAGCTCAGATAGTTTGATCATGAGCTCCATCTAACAGTGGTTGGTAGAAAGAAAGCCCTCTTAGTTCTAGGAAAGAGTAGACGAGTGAACTACAGCAGGAGACGGGCTTCTGTTAGCTCAGATTGTTCATGTATGCATGTCCAGGACTCTCAGTAGCTGTTTGGATAAAGGCGAGCAGCGTGTACGCTCCATGACTTCTTGTGCCAGCTGAGACGCTCCTACACAGAATCCACTTCAACAAATGTTTGAGTGCTGCTGTCTTCTTCTTCTTCTTCTTCTTCCACCTGCTAACATGTTTGATCGTCCGTAAAGTCCCAGCGAGAGAGGAGAGGAGCAGCCATGAGTTTGATCCGAGCAGCCAGTCTCTTCATCGTCCTCGTCCTCCTCTCTGTGTCAGGTACTTCACATCCACACTTTCACTCACTTTGGGACTAAAAAGAGGAAGTGTGGGAGGGATTCATGCACACTGAAGCTCACCTGTGTGAAAAGTGGATCAGCTTCAGGTGACTTGATTTGGAGCTGGACTTAAATGTGGTTGCAGGGAGACTCACATAGACTAAATAATGCAGGGACAAAACATCAAACAGGAAGTGTGAATGCACGGTACACGACTAAAAGTGAAGAAGTGCATCAATGTGTCTGTTCCAATCCAACACATGATGGACAAGTTGATCTGTAAGAGGGGCGCCATATCTTCTACCATCAAACCCTGCTACTTCCTGCTTTAAGAGGGAGATCTTATCCAATCAGCTGCCTCCACTCTTCACACACACACACAGACAGACACACACACACATAGTTTTATCATGGGATAATCTGAGTGAATGTCCTTCGTGTGGGTGATGTTATTCCTGCTAAAGTCAGCCTGATCAGCAGAGGGCGCTCTAAGCTTCACACTAGACTGAGTATCAGTAGCTGATGCAGGCAGAGCAGAAGTCAGTACGTGATGAGTTCCAGTGTGCACGTGACGGAGAGAGCTCCTGATCTGTACTGTTTTATATTTCTACAGATTTCTACAAAAATAAATGTGTTGCACCAAAGATGGGCGTGACTTCCTTCATAAACCTGTAACACATACATTACACAGAGACACACAAACAAACACACACACACGCACACACACACACACACACACACACACACACACACACACAGATACACAAACAAATACACACAAACACACACACACACACACACACACACACACACACACAGATACACAAACAAATACACACAAACACACACACACACAGTAGACCTTGAATTTCCCTCGGCATCAATAAAGCATCTATCTAGACTGTGCTCTCTCTGTACAACCTGCAGTTCCTCAAGTGTCCACTAGAAGTACAGGAAGTCACATACACACACATTTAAAAAAGTCTTTATATATTTTTGAGTCTTTAAAGTGATTACAGTCTGATAGAATCATGATCAGATGATTTTTAGACGTTGAGATATGTTGAGGTTTTATTTGTTCTTCTTAAAGTTCTGAATGTTGATGGTTGTTCCTGATGTGCTCTGTGTTGCAGCGGTTCAGGTTCAGGATGTCTGGGATGTGAGGTGCTCTTCTCTTCACATCTGCGCCAACAAAGGATCGACTGTGGAGATGAGCTGCACCATGATACCCCCAGAGGGAATAAACCAGGAAGTTAACACACAGGAAACATTTTGGTCTAAAGGTCCTGAATATGATGTAGATGTTAAAGAAGACCCCCAGTATTCAGGCCGTGTGCAGAGTACTTGTGTGAGGAACAACTGTACTCTGACCATCACAGACGTGAGACTGACAGACAGGGGTATAAACATGTTTCAGAGAAACAGCAGATATTCAGAGAGCCGTTTGGTCTACCTGGAAGTCAGAGGTAATATTTCAGACTTTATTCTCTGAGCTCAGTTTCTAACATGCTGTATATACATGTATTTACTTGTGCATGTTTGTGTGCTGATATTTCTACTCATGTTTAGATCTCGAGGTGGAGGTGATCAGACAAGATGAGACTGTACTCACCTTTAGGTGTGAGCACAGATGTCTTTATGATACCTCCTTCATCTGGTTCAAGAATGGAGAGGAAATCAAAAATGAAACATCACGTGATTATTCATCCAATCAGATTCTTCATACAGACAGTTATTCCTGTGCTGTACGAGGACAAGAGAAGTTCCCGTCTCCTCCAGTGTGTGAGTTTATTTACAGGCTTCACTGATTCACACCATCACACACATACACACACACACACACACACACACACACACACACACACACACACAGAGCCTTTATAGGACCAAAGCTGTTCAATATAACACGTCCACCATCATCTGATGTGAGTGTAAACGCTCTCTCTGATTCTCCTCCAGATGCTCCAAAGCTTCCCTCTGTGTCACTGAGTTCCCACGGTGAGATAAAGGAGGGCTCTTCAGTCAATCTGACCTGTAGCAGTGATGCTAACCCAGCAGCTAATTACACCTGGTACAAGGTGGACGGACCTCTAAACCCTCATCACACATCTGCAGGAGCAACGCTTGTCTTCAGCTCCATCCAGTCCTCTGACTTCGGGGAGTTTTACTGTGAAGCTGAGAACACGCTGGGGAGAACGACCTCCAAACACGTCTCTGTCAACCTCCCATGTGAGTAAAACACTCATTAAATACAGTGATATAAAGATACTTCTACCTACCAACCAAGCAGCAACCTCCACTGTTGAAACATGAAGCTGAAGCAGAAATATAAACTCCTGCAGTTCCTGGAGTGTCCACTAGAGGCTGGCTGCAGCAGCACAGGAAGTCACATACACACCCATTCAAACAGCCTGTTTTTAGAGCAGACATGAACATGTTTACAGCCTGCTTCAAAAAACCAAATAGGTGTGATTAGCTCATGTCTCCATCCACACACACTGTACGGGGGGAATGTTTTGATGACTCATCAGTTTTGATTGGATGAAGGATCAGAGTTATTCACAACAAGGCGTGTAGCTCAGCTGATTGACAGGTGGGCGCCGTGTAACGATTTGTCAGGAGGCTTAAAACCCGCCTCAGCTCTCAGCCTGTCATTTTGCCTTCATTTAAAAAGGTGTTTTTGTTTCTTTTTTCAGACACAAAGAATTAGAGGAGATGAGGAGACGAGGAGGAGAGGAGATGAGGAGGAGATAAGGAGACGAGGAGGCGAGAGAGCCCCCATGCTGATGTCTGAGGATGGTCAAAGGAGTCGTAACAAACAGACGTCACATCGCTCCAAAGCAACATGTGATTATTTGTAACTCAAGTGAAGAATTAATTTGTGCTTTAAATCGTGATGAGATCCAGAGAGACTGAATCAGCTGATTCTGCTGTTAATACCACCTTAAAAACTCCAATTCAGTCAGAGCTGTCTGAATGAACGTACACAGATTATTTTGAAGGTGGAGCTCTACTGCCATCTAGTGTTTGTAATCTTTTGGGATAAAAATGTAGAGTTCAGACACTTGGTTTAAAACTTTTAATATCTGATTTTTAACTCTTATTTTTCCTTTTACACATTTTTTACTTTACTGATTTGGAGTTTTAAAAGACTTTGTCAGATTCTTTACAATTTTTGAATTTTCAATAAATGTCATAAAATCTTGTGAAATCATCCTGTTTTGATTGGGTTTCTTCACGACGCCCCGTGAGCCTCGGAGGTAAGCACTGACCCATCGCACTACGGCACACTGAAAAAAGAAACAGATTTTCACAGCTCATAGCACGTAGCAGCGACAGTAGAGGGGGAGCTGTTAAGGGCTTGGTACCTAATTATCCTAGGGGACGGATATTTAGATCATCCTGGCAGCGCTCAGATGGACCCTTCCTCCTTGGCTGGGTGTTAGATGATTTTATTTTGAGCTGCGATCTTATAAGAAATATTAGACTAGAGGTGGGAAAGGAGGTCGCCCTCTGAGTTCTAGGAAATAGTAGACTAGTTAACTACAGCAGGTGATTTGTATTTGACATTTTTGATAGATATAGTAACCCTAAAAAGGTCAAATATGGGACCTTTAATGTCCTATAAATATGAAGAGAAAACACCGTGCTACAAAGTACTTTACTCTACACCTCCTGTAGTTAGACTCTGTGTCCACTAGGTGGTGACATCTTCCTGACTCAGCATGTTTATCTGAGACTCATTTGGAAAAGATGAATCAGAGAACTCACTTCTTCAGAGCACTTTCAAACTTGATTTCATTTTTCGTTTTGAAAAAGTGACGATAACTAAACATCCTGTATGAAGTGAATTCATCTGTATCGGATGGTGATGGCCAAGACAAATATGTTTACGGTATGAGCCCCATCAAATTTTATTCTAAGTTTCCACAGGCGTCAACATCAGTCTGACGTCCAGCCTTCACCGTTGGACTTTGTCCTAACAAACAACCACTACAGTCCTCATGAATGCACAGCCAGCTCTGACCTCCACCTGAGGAGCAAGAAGTGTGGACGACAGGAACACGAGGAATACGAAGGAGAAATCCTTCCTTCCATGTCCCCCTCTCCCATTTTTCATATGGAAAATAATAAAAACGTCTGGAGATAAAATGTGTTATGAATTTGTGCTGTGCAAATAATGTTAGCTGGTTTGACTGATTGAACAGACGGGCCTTTATTTATTCTTTCTGCTAAACAAATAGTCCGTTAGGGCGAGGTGTGCTGCTTGGCCAATGGGGGGAGACCGAGGGCCGACAACCTTTTACACAGCAGGATTCAAAATGTGCAAATTTTGACAGTATGACAGTAGGAAACCTCCCTGGGGGGCCCTATCTGACAGAACCCGCTCTCTTTTCTCTGCTAAACTTCAAACCGCCTTGTCATGTCAGAGTCTGTGGACATTTTTAAAACACATATATATCCCCTAGCATGTTCTGTAAGGTGTTTACGTCAAAATTAATGTCATGTTTAGTCGATTTCTCGTTGTAGCGAACATTTTGTTGGCGTCTTTTGGCCCTATCTTCCCTCCGCTGTCAATCTCTGCGCGCTCCTTTTCCCGCTGTAACCGAGCCGCTCTTCTTTCCGCGGATTGATATGATTAAAGTTAGTCAGCTGCGTCCCTAGCAACCGTTTGTCTTCCATCTCTTGACGACGCCGACGTTTTAACGTTGCTATGACTAATCGGATTGAAGTATTCAACACAGCCACGTTGAATTAAAAGCTCAGTGTAAAGAACAATTCTACCTGTTTATACGTGTGTGACTTTATTTTGAAAGGTATTACCGGAAGTCACACTGCACCGTACCTCCCGCTGCTCCTCCATCCATTCATCCTCCCCCCCTCCTCACTCGCTCCTTCACTCCGCCGCTGTGCACCTCTGTATCGGCTGCTCTAACCTCCTCAACCGGCGTCCTTCACTGGAGTTCCCCGCTGTTGGTCCTACTTATCCGCGGAAACAATGAGCCCCCCGTTCCGGAGCTGGCTGTGGGTCTGGTCCTGCCTGCAGATGCTGAGTCTCGGTGTTCTTCTGTAGCATTAGACATCCTTGCAGCAGTCTTGTGTGGTTACAGTCATCAGAGATGGAAAGATATCACTCGATTTTTTAGTTATGGAAGAAAAACAGCACGCCTGCTTCTTTGGTCGGAGCTCTAGACGGAGACCAGTTTTATTGTCACGCATGCGCACAGACGGCAAAACAAATTTAGTGACATCACAGCATGTATATGTAAATGAACGTGGCTTTGCATCTCATTTCAGATATGTTTAACAGGGAGAGAGATAGAGAGAGAGAGAGAGAGAGGGAGAGGGAGAGAGAGAGACAGAGTTACTCTCTGCAGCATTATTCCAGTGTCACTCTGTCAAACTATATTCATAATCAATCAGAAATAAACAATATATAGTGAAAAGCTTATAAAGATAATCAAACCAATAAAAGAGAGCCGACTGACCTGTATGAAGTCCCATTCAGAGTCAGAGGGTTTCTTCAGTAGCATGGAGACATGTTGTCTGCAGGAGTCAAGAACATCTGTCTTCTTGGAAAACCTTTGAAGCAAATCAACAAGACATCAACACGTTTCTAAAACTCCACAATCTGGCAAAACAGAGTTAAAGTTTAAATGCAGTGTATTTGTATACATTCTGCTGTGTCACTATGGCGACACAGTTAGTAATGCAGACATGTTTGAGGGAAATTGTGATTGTTTGAATAAAAAAAAGAAAAAAAGAAAATTTTTATGTGTACACAGACATTTTTTTGCGCGACCTCCCCTGACCCCGCGTCACCGCGACCTCTCCTGACCCCGCGTCACAGCGACCTCTCCTGACCCCGCATCACCGCGACCTCTCCTGACCCCGCGTCACCGCGACCTCTCCTGACCCCGCGTCACCGCGACCTCTCCTGACCCCGCGTCACAGCGACCTCTCCTGACCCCGCGTCACCGCGACCTCTCCTGACCCCGCGTCACAGCGACCTCCCCTGACCCAAACGTCATGCCCCTGGGTCTCTGGGTCTCTTCCTCTCTAAAATACTAAAACTGCCTTTTAAATAATTTTTAATCTCAACAACCTAAACATCCCTCCACTTCTACCAAACAAGGCACCTTCCACTCCCCCCCCCCCCCCCATATGACCCTGAGACACTTCACAGTCACACGGGGCCTCTTAGGGAGCTTTCCTACACTCATTGCAATAGTTGCACATGTTGAGCCCCTGCTATGGTTTACAGTTTATTAGCTCTTGGACGCCCCCTACTGGCCAGCCTGTTGACAAACATCAGAAATCCCTGATGTCTAAAAGGAAGAAGAAAGTGGTGGCTGTTGATCATCATGAAAACGTTTTGACTCTCTGCTGTCCACTCTTTGAAATAACACTCTGTATGTTCTGGCACATGGCTCCTCCTTTGTCATTACTGTGATCGTGGGGTCCTGCTGCTTCTCTTCCTGCTCATTTCCATGGTCGTCTACAAACGTCAGACATTTCTCACCAGTTTGTGCAACATGAAAAACATGCAGGCGACAAAACCCCACTGTTCAACATCCTGTCATATCTGACATCAGTGCCCGTAAAGACGCAGACTTATCAACTCGTGCATCTCCTTCTGTTCTTATCTGGGACTCTGCCATGCAAATGAGAGCCAACATGCAGAGACGTCTTCAATGTAGCTGATGAAATGTAGTGAATGTTTACATTTGAATGCAGGTTGTCACGTTGACAAAGAAGAAGCCCAGACAGCAAAGAGGTGAACATACAATAAGACATTCCAGTCAGACACGTCCCGTTTGTGTCCTTTAACAGACGAAACTAAGTTTGTGTTGGAGCATCCAGGCTCCGCCCTCGTCCCTCCTCCACACATGCACACATTTACAGAGTGATGGGCTCATATCCTAACCCTCACATATCCTGTGTTTAAGTCAAAACTCCAATGACAATACTCATGGGAGATTACTGCTCTGTGTGGCTTTGACCACAGGGACAAAAAAAGTTTGGGAAATTTAATCAACATTTTGCACTGAGTTGTGAGTTGAGGGTGTTGATGTCAGAGAGTTCGGGGGGGGGGGGGTTCAGTGTTTGCACAGAGAGTCGTGGGTGGTGGGCGGAGCTTCTGTGGTGCAGAGAGTCAGCGGGGGGGGGGGGGTGTTGATGAGTCAGACGGCTCTGTGGTAGAAGTTGTTCCGGAATCTGCTCATGTGTGCGAGCAGCATCCTTCCCTGAGAGCAGGGGAGTGAACATGGGGTGTGTGTGTGTGTGTGTGTGTGATGTCACGGGTGCAGCGTGACTTCTCTGTGTGGAGTCTGCATGTTCTCCCCGTGCATGGCGTGCGCTCTCTGCGGCTTCCTCCCACCGTCCAATCACACACTGCTTAGGTTACCTGCTGACTCTGAACTGTCTGGAGGTGTGAATGTGAGTGTCTGTCTCTACATGTCAGCTCTGTGATTGGCTGGTGAGCAGTCCAGGGTGTAACCCCGCCTCTCACCTCATGACAGCTGGGATCAGCTCAAAGTGCTATAGATGATTCTACCCCCCCCCCCCCCCCCCCCCCCCCCCCCCCCCCCCCTTCCTGCTCGTTGTCTTATCTAATATGTTGATCATGTAAAGAGACAGGAAGTGTCGTCATTAAAAACAGTGTGATCTGTGTGCTGGGCTCACTGCCTGCAGAGGACACTCTTCTTTCAGACCCTCCTCTTCTTCACATGTAAGTAGAGTCCTTCCTCAACATGTCTGCTAATGTTTGAGTGCTGCTGTCTTCTTCTTCTTCTTCTTCCACCTGCTAACATGTTTGATCGTCCGTAAAGTCCCAGCGAGAGAGGAGAGGAGCAGCCATGAGTTTGATCCGAGCAGCCAGTCTCTTCATCGTCCTCGTCCTCCTCTCTGTGTCAGGTACTTCACATCCACACTTTCACTCACTTTGGGACTAAAAAGAGGAAGTGTGGGAGGGATTCATGCACACTGAAGCTCACCTGTGTGAAAAGTGGATCAGCTTCAGGTGACTTGATTTGGAGCTGGACTTAAATGTGGTTGCAGGGAGACTCACATAGACTAAATAATGCAGGGACAAAACATCAAACAGGAAGTGTGAATGCACGGTACACGACTAAAAGTGAAGAAGTGCATCAATGTGTCTGTTCCAATCCAACACATGATGGACAAGTTGATCTGTAAGAAGGGCGCCATATCTTCTACCATCAAACCCTGCTACTTCCTGCTTTAAGAGGGAGATCTTATCCAATCAGCTGCCTCCACTCTGACCCACACACACACACACACACACACACACACACACACACACAGGCACACACACACAGTCAGAGACACACACACAAACAAACAGAAACACAAAAACACACACGTAGACACTCACACACACACACACACACACACAGACATAAACACACACACACACACAATAAGACAAACACACACACGTAGACAATCAGACACACACAGATACACACTCAACACACGCAGACAAACACACACAGATACACACACGTAGACACTCAGACACACACACACACACGGACATACACACACACACACACAGAAACACACACACACGTAGACACTCAGACACACACACAGACACATTTGGACACACACACAGACACAGGCACACACACACACACACACAGAAACACACACGTAGACACTCAGACACACACAGACACACAGACACACACAGACACACACACACACACACAGAAACACACACGTACACACTCAGACACACACACAGACACACACACAGACACACAGAAACACTCAGACACACACAGACACACAGAAACACTCTCAGACACACACACATTGATTTGGTATCTGTCACACATTAAATAGAAACCTTAAAAAAAGTGCATTTTTTTTGCTCACCAAAGTGAGACTGAAAAGTTCGAGCACTTTTTTTTAAAGGTTTCCATTAAATGTGACAGAGACACCAAATCAAA
>NC_136692.1:1622936-1680675 GCF_947650265.1 Symphodus melops
CCTTGCAGAGACCCTCCAGAGACCCTCAGAGACCCTCCGGCTGCCTGAAGGGCCCCTGCTCCCTGGGAGACATGTGAGAGTGTGTCAGGGCCCCGATGAAAAGGAGGGAAGGGCAGGACGTAAGGAGGGGAGAAAAGGAGAGTGCAGGGAACAGGTCGGTCCGGTCCCTCCCTCTCTCTCTCTCTCTCTCTCTCTCTCTCGCCCCTCATCTCTCTCTCTCTCTCTGGGTGGATGTGAAGGGGGCGGCGACGCACCTGCTAACGTGTCTGGGTGGAGCTGCTGATGTGAGAGAAACCAAAGGGAGAGGAAGAAACAGAGCAGGAGCCACAGGGTGAGGAAGACAGAGACGAAGAAGGAGTAACAAGAAGACAGAGAGACAGAGAGATTTATATTCTGGTGGATTTCTGCGTGACCCCCCCGCGACCCCTCCTCACCCGCGCACACACACACGACGTCCACGATGTTTAAGAAAAAGGAAAGTAAGGATGGGACGCTCAAGGTCGCGGGCAAGATGACCAAGTAAGTGTTTCCTGTTTGTTCTGAGTGTGTGTGTGTGTGTGTGTGTGTGTGTGTGTGTGTGTGTGTGTGTGACACTTTATCTCCCTCCCTCCTCTTGTTTTGCCCCCAGTCGACGTCTGTGTCATGTTTCCTGTGCGTGCAGATTGTCCTCTTTCTCCTCCACACTTTCCCTTCATGTGTTACTTAAAGTTAGACTTGGATGTGTGTGCTGACAAAAAGTGTGTCACGACCACGGACAAACATGTCACCTTTCTTTTTTTCTTAACCTCCATCTTTAAAAAAAAAAAAGAAAAGTCCAGCGTCTGATCTTTCCTCGCCACAGAGGACGAGAGGAAATCTGAAAAAAAAAAAAAAAGACTCCTTCATTAAGAAAATGTGCCGGGGCGTTAATGATTTTGAATATAGTCTCTTGTGCGTTGTCATGACAACAGATGTTTAAGCCCTGAAGCGGAACGAGTCAAACGACATGGATCGACCTGTTTGGACGTCATGGCAACCAAAAGTTAAAATCTTCAGTGACTCTGACTTTCTTTGGGTCATATCATGATTTTAAGACGAGGCCGACTTGTTGAGCAATCGATGAGGTGCCCACACACACACACACACACACACACACACACACACACACACACACACACACACACACACACACACCCTTTAAACCGTTGTTTTTCTTGTTCCTCTCGCTTCATTCCGGTTTGGCTCGACCGATCGTTCGATTCACAGATCAGATTGTCGATCACACGGTTGGTCAGGCGAGGCTGTTTGTGACTGAAACAGGAAGTCGGCGTTCAGACGAAGGTTTTTGTTTGACGTGTTAAAGAAATGTGAATATTTGATTCCAAATAAAAGACGAGGGATAAACACGGCCCGGATCGATGACACGAGCTCAAACAACGAGTAAAGGTGACGTTTGTTAACTTCCACCCTCGTTGGCAGACGAGCTTCTGGTCTTCAAGCTTCTCATACATGAAGACGAGACGTTCAGGAGGACGTGTAACATGCGTGTTAAGACCCGTTTGATTTAAGATTTGTGCAGTGATGTAAGTTTGACCTGGAGCAGGAGGGTTGACCTCTGACCTCCACTCATCGAGGCTTCATTCACTTCAGACGCCATCAGCTGTGTGTCTGTCGTGTTGGTTGCATAACCCTGACTGGTCGCAGGGTGGGAGGGGGGGCGGGGGGGTTGTGAGGGGGGGGGGGGGTGTCCGGCCTGTGGCTTCACGGCGGACGTGTGTGTCTGCGTGCTGAGCTGTGATGCAGGTGTGACGAGGGCCGGGCGGTCGGTGCAGCTCAGCTGGTTTCTGCCTCCCGTGTGGGCGTTGGTTCCCAAACTGAGCTCGATGTTGCGACACAGAGTCGGCTCGTTAAATCAATACAGAGACGTTTAAAGTGCAGCTAACGATTATTCCACTCGTGACTCATCTTTCCAACCTGTTTGTTTGTTTTTTTGTTTGGTTCATTCACAGTGAGAGGATTTTATGGCGAAGCAGGAAATCTCTCTAAATGTAGCCATGAAGTCAACAAACAAAAGAGTCAACAGGTGCAGGAGTCCAACATGTAACATGTCACACAGCACAGGTAGAGAGCAGAACATACAGGTGTGTGTGTGTGTGTGTGTGTGTGTGTGTGTGTGAATGCAGGGCCATACATAAGGGGGGGGGGGGGGGGGTTAGCATTCTGCTGCGTAGCGTTAGCCGCAGCAACTCAACTCACCGCTACATGGACGGAGACCGAGTGAGAAGTGGACTTGTTTTCGTCTCGAATCAGTCTTAGAACGTTTTGATCGCACCTGCTTGGATAAACGCTCGGCTCGTGGCGCCGTACGATGAGGCGCCGTCAGTCAGCTCCAAGAGAGGCGATCGAAGCCACGGCGAGGAGGCGACTGTTCGGTCTGTTTTAGTCGTCTGTCAGCGACCGTGCACAGCAGAGGAGATCAACTGGACCAGAGTTAGCCGATTAGCACGATGCTAACCGCAGCCCCCCTGAACATGGACGACACAAAACATGATGAGGAGAGAAAACACACACACACACACTCACACACACACACACACACACACAGACTTTCAGCTGCAACACTGACGTCTTGGACTCTCAATAAACCGATGAATCGATAACACCGACTTTCACCTGAAGTTTCTAAACGTCAGTAAAACGTGGCGTCACCACTGAAAGCGCCGAGCTGGGAGGAGCTGGGAGGAGCTCTGTGATTTTGTAACTTTTTAAAAAATGCAGACCAGCCCTGCTAAATAATGCGGCTCTTCCAGTTGGCCTGCGTTCTGGTGGAATCAGTCGTAGCTGCTGGCGAAGCCGCCGTGGTCATTCATGAATCAAACGTTAGTGCGGAGTCATCGCGGCGGAAACAAAGGTCCATTCTCTGCTGCTGCTGCTGAGAGTTTGGCGTGATTCCACCGACTGTTCAAGTACGAGGCGTCGCCTTTTATCCAGAGCAGCGTGCTGTGTGTGTGTGTGTGTGTGTGTGTGTGTGTGTGTGTGTGTGTGTTCAGAGCAAACAGACACACCTCAGATCACCTCACAGGCGACGCACACGCCCGTTACTCTCTTTGTCCTCATGTAGAAGTTTGACGTTTCAGATGTGAGGTCGTCTCCTGCCTGCTCCACTTTACAGAAAACGTGTGCTTAAAAACAGACCGTTTGGACATTTTCCCTTTATGACATCACAAAGGGCAGAAGCTCCTCCCCCAGATGGGTGACCCTCCCACAGCTAGGTGTTTGAGTCTGTCTTCTCACCGTAAATAACAGGACACGGAGCGAGAAAGCAAGCGCCCGTGTGTCCCTGCAGGGGGCGCTGGAGTCTGGTGTGTGTGTGTGTGTGTGTGTGTGTGTGTCACATACCTGTCCCTCCTGCTGATAGAGGGGCCTTTGTCAGAGCGGCTGCAGAACCAGCTGAGTGAGTCTCTGCATTCCTCGAGCGGCGTGGACGTGGAACCCGATTGAAGTCGGTGTCTTCCTCATAAATCTGTCCAGCATCGACATCGACATGCTTTTTGTTCCCTCCTCGGGGCGAGAAAGGACTTGGCACTTGGAAGGAAGCCTCGGTATGTGGGTCAGATATGATGGGTCGGTCCACATTCTTTGGATCGGGTGTCTCACACAGAGCAGCGACGTGCAGGACAGAGATGTTTAACAACACATTTCATAAAGCTGCAGGATGAAGAGAAAGGTCTGCAGCTCCCTGTGATGCCGTCTTTTATAAACAATCACAGTCACAGTGTTTCTCATCCTGTATCGGGTCAGTGTCCCGTCGCTTAGGAATGCTTACTGTGTCTAATTAGTCTTCAGACATGTTACAAGGTTTATTTAAGTCCCTGCTGACGAAGGGCCCGGGGCCCCCAAAACATTAGAAAGTCTTCATTGGAGCAGACTTCGTTCTTCCTTCTGTCTTCGGTTCCTTTTTTTGTCCACAACGTAGATGATGTCCCAGGTCCCTCCACAGGTCCCGTCCTCAGATTTAGAGAGTCTGTGACTTCCTCTGACTCTCTCTCTCTCTCTCTCTCTCTCTCTCTCTCTCTCTCTCTCGCTCTCTCTCTCTCTCTCTCGCTCTCTCTCTCTCTCTCTCCACCTCACAGGACCCAGGCCGGGAACCTGCAGCAGCTGGTCTCCCAGATGCAAAAGAACGCCGACACGGTGGAGAAAGACATCCTCCGGTCTGAGGAGCTGCTGGCTGTGGTAAGAACACACACACACACACACACACACACACACACACACACACACACACACACACACACACACACACACCTTGTTGAAGGCACTACGATGATTCTGATCTGTGGTCTGCTTCGTCCAGGATGCCGAAAATGACAAGAAAGAGCAGCCCTTCGAGCACCAGACCGAGATCTCGGACCGGCTGGGAGAGGCCGAGTATCTGCTCAAAGACCTGTTCCTCGACATCGACAAAGCCAAGAAGCTCAAACACCCGCAGGCCAAAGACATCGAGACCGAGTGAGTCCACACTGAAATTAAAAAACGGAGGCGGCGGTGTCTCGAAACAAATCAAATCGATAAAAGCCAAATCTGATAAGGAAACAGACACGATCGACCTTTAGGACCACAGGAAGCTAACAGGGTGGCCATCTTGAATTAAAAGGGGGGGGGTCTGCAGTCTGGTCTTAGAAATAGCCAAAGAAAAGGAACACTTCATACAAGGAGGTAGAGTTTTCCAGAGCTTCGAGGCAGCTACAGAAAATGCACGATTTAGCCTCAAACGTTTCCTGCTTCCAGTTAGCGATGTATCTGCAGCGTTTAGCCGAGGGCCTTAAAGAGGAGCGTGCAAGACACAGCGTTTAAAAAATTCCAGGTGTCATTTTGTCCTCTCGCGCCCGTTCAGTCTGTGTTAACTGCGGATGTCTGTGCGTCTCCTCCAGCGTCATCGAGCTCCACGAGCGCTGGCTGAAGGACTGCCTCTTCTACCGAGACATCTACGAGCAGATCGACGACGTGTCGCTGATGCCTTTAATCGAGTGGGGACCCGTGTTCAACGAAAAGCAAGTAAGTGTCACAACCGACAGTCCGACCTGCGGTGTGGAAACACGTGTACTGACCCCCCCCCCCCCCCCCCCCCCTCCTCCTCCTGTGCGCTCGCAGAAAGAGGTGAACGTGGACGAGTACGGCCCCACCATGGCCGACCTGGAGAAGCAGATCGCCGCTCACAACATCCTGCACAAAGAGGTGGAGGCGTACAGCGCGCAGCTCTGCGTCAGCTCGGCGGGCAGCAAGGTAAAAAGGACTCCGGCACACACGAGTGTAGAAAACAAACACACACACAAACACGGACTCACGTTGTCCTTCTTGTCCTGCAGGAGAAATACACGGCGCTGAAGAAGCAGTACAACAACCTGCTGGTGAGTGAAGCGGGAACGTCTCAACACACGAGAGAAAACAAACAAATTTAGAAACCAACTCAAATTATGAAAAGTTAAAATATGTTCAAATAAATCCAATAAAATTAACTGAAGTAAGAACGTAAAAAGTTTAACTTTAACCTGGATTATAAAGAGCTGAGCGGCTGTTCAACCAGACAGACCAGTGTTGGAGGACTCGAGATCCAAGACCGGTCTCGAGACCTCTTTTTGAAGGTTTCCTTGTCTTGGTCTCAGATTGGACGGACTCAGACCGGTCCAGACCACCACATCCTTCCTGGGATTCGAAGGGAAACGCCTCTCTCTTAAAGATTTGATTTTTTATTCCCCTGTTATGGCCATGACCTTCCCCGTGTTACGCTCTACGTTAGCGACTCGTCCTCTGCACTCAAGATGAGGATTTGATGGTCTTGACTTCGGTCTTGGAGCGCTCTGGTCTCGGGTATGTCCCGGTCTCAGTCTGTATTTTTCCGTCTCTCTCTCTCTCCAGGATAACTCAAAGTGGCGTCAGCACTACCTGAAGAGCCTGTACGAGTACATGCAGGGCTGCAACAAGGAGCTGGCCTTCCTGGCCGAGGAGCAGGATAAGATCAAGGGTGAGGACTGGAGCGACCGCATGGTGGACCCGCCGGATGTTCGCAGGCAGTACGAGGTCAGCACCGTGGATGAGATGACTTTTAAAGACGCCGTCTGAAGGCGGGGTCAAAGATGTGACTCATGTGTTTGTTTGTTGTTTTTATTTGATCTCCAACAGAACTTTAAGAACAACAACCTGCTGTCCCACGAGAGCGAGGTGAACAAACTGCAGGATGAAGGAGACAGACTGGTGGACATGAAGCATCCGGCCAGCGCCACCATCCAGGTACGCAGCCGAGTCGAGTCGATCAGACTCAAACGTCACAGATCGAGCAAACTTTAATCGTCTCTCTTTTTTTTACAGGCTCAAAGAGACGCTCTGCGGAACGAGTGGCAGAAGTTCCTCAACCTGTGCATCTGTCAGGAGACTCACCTGGACAACGTGGAGGACTACAAGAGGGTAAATATGGTCGTCATGGTGACGAGCTCGTCATGTGTCAGAAGGATTTCATGACGTGATAAGTCCTTGGATCCATTTATCAGTTTTTGTCCGATCCCTGTTAGTCGCCATGTTTCATGTTCTCTAAAAAAGAACGATCAGTTTGTCATTTTAAAACCTTTTTTGTCTTTTCTTAGTACCAAATGGAGACGGAGCAGCTGTCGGAGACGCTGACCAAACTGAACAACAGCCTGGACCCGAAGGCCGTCAGCAAACAGAGCAACTCAGAGACCCTGCTGCAGCTGGAGGTACAACGCCGCTTCATCGCCACGGTTACAGACACAGAATCAAAGGAGGTCGCTTACGTTGTAGTGACAGCTTCTTCCCTTTGATGTATTTTTTTATCCTGCACATGTTCGGTGAAGAAGAATAGTCCAATTCAGAAAATGAGACAGGCGACTGTAAGTTCACGTCAGTGCAGAGGTCAGCGTAGGGTCAAAGGAGGTGCCGACAACAAACAGAGGCTGAGTGATTAAAACACAAATAAATGAGACTTAAGCGATCACACAGACGTCATATTTTAAAGTCCTTTTGCTCGGTGGGAAATGTTTGAGATGACGATTAGTGAGACGTGTTTTTTCCCCTCGTGGTTTGTTGGCCAGGCGGAGGAGAAGGCGTTGCAGAACAGCGAGCAGCTGCTGGCTGACCTGAGGAGACGCAGCACCACCATCGCGCCGCTGAAGCTGCGCCGCAGCGCCGGCAACCGACCCATCACGCTGGAGTCCCTGTGCGACTGGGAGACGGACAAGGTGACTGTCGCCTGCTGTTTTTTTTTAAACTTCACATTTGTCAGGAGGTCAGAGGAAACAAAGCGGTGTTCGACGTCCACGGCTCATGTTCTTTATTGGACGTCGTTCTTTAGGCCAATCTGAACAGAGGGGAGAAGGTCACCCTGAAGTCCAACGCCGACCCCGAGAACTGGGACATCACCTCCACCGACGGCTCCACAGGAACCTTCCCAGGAGTTTGCTTCCAGATTCCTCCGCCCGATCCCGACGCCATCAACAAAGTGGACCTGTGAGTAAAACCGGCGACAAACGAAGGACGCAGGAACAATGCAGCGTCCTGTATTCTCACACGTTCTTCCCCTCCCTCTCTGTGCATGTTCGCTCGTCCAGGCTGGGAGGCGAGCTGGCAGACATCAAGAGGAGAAGAGCTGCTCTCGCTGCTTCCCTGAAGAATAACAAATCAGCCGCCTCCAGGTCGCTTCAGTCAGGTGAGTTCCCTTCAAATTCAACCTTTCCCATCCTCTCGACGTGACGCTGTAAATCAAGTCTGTGTTGTTCCTTCATTCAGCTGCACCATCTTCCACCCCGCTGGATCCCAAAGCCGTGGCGCTCGCTCAGGAGCTGGACAAGCTGGACGACGAGCTGGCCGGCGCCGAGGAGAGCATGCTGAGCCGCCTCCGGACGCCGCTGAACCGCAGCGACCCGGCCGGAGATCTGGCCAAGAGGCTGAGAGAACAGGAGGTGAGAGGACGTCAAATATTCTCCTGCAACCTGTTAGCATCGTCCCACGCTCATGTTTGGACACGATTGATCTCCCTCTTTGTTCACACTTAATGCATCATCAGGACAAGTGTTTTTTAAAACCTCAAAGTTGCAAACTTTCCAAAAGGGAAAAAAACAATTTGAAACGTCTCCATGATGTGTTTCTGATCAATTTGCAATAACAACATTGATTTAGATGCCAAATCTGAATCTATTAAAACAGCCACACTGAATCATCCAAACGTTTCATACGCTGGGCTGAAATCAGACAGGACACACGTCCCTCAGTGGGGGCTGAGCCAATAAACACGAATACCTAAAGGAAAGCAAAAACCTAAATCATCATCAGGAAGCTTTCCTTTGAAGGATTTATTGATGAATCGTGCAAACAGGCTCTTCGAACGAGAGCTCCTTGGTGCACGAATCTTGTTTTCCTACGAAGTTTGAAATCAAGAGTTAAATAAAAAGCATTCATCAGACACCAATGATAATAATAGGAGTGGCGGAGCGACCACACAAAGAGGAAACATAAGCGAGATTTGGAGCTCGATGGAGAGACAGAGTTACAAGAGGTTGAAGGATGTAGAGAAGTTTTTTTAGTCCATAGATGGGGCTTTGGATGGATGTCTGAGGGGGTTCCAGGGGGGTGAGGGGGGCTGTGAACCTGAAGGACTGGATGTGGTGTGTGGGTGCAGGTCGCACTTTTAAGATCTCTTCACGTGTCCCTCGCAGAAAGCCGCCGAGGCTCTGAAGGATCTGGAGAAGCAGAAGCTGGCGGCGCAGGCCAATCTGCAGCCGCTGCTGTCCAAAGACCCGAGCGTCTCGTCCTCCACGCTGCCGCTCAAACTGAGCTCTGCCAACAACAAGCACGACAGCATCGCCGCCCTCGCCGACCTCTACGGCAAGAAGTACGTTTTTCCGCTTTGAGATGTTTTACACGAGCAGCGGCATGGTGGTTGGGTTTTTTGGATCAGCGTGTGTTCATGTTGTGGTCTCATCAGTACATGTGTCGTTCTTCAGAGCGAATGCGTCTCTCAACCTGGAGAACCAGATCCAGAAGGTGGACGGCCTCGTCTCTGGATTTGAGAAAAAGCTGAGCGATGACACCGCAATCCCTGACGCACCAAATGCGCTCCAAGCCCGCACCGATGACATCCAGGTATGGACGTCTTTTTTTTTTTTTCATCAACTCTAACCTTGATGTGACAGATTTTACACTGAGCGCCTTCGTTTGTGTGTTCAGTATCAGCGGAAGGCTGTGGCGGCAGCTCAAGACGACATGAAGAAGCTGAGTCAGGATCTGGAGGCCACGGAGCAGCTGTGCAGCTCTCTGCAGCAGGGCTACCAGGAGTACTGCCCCGATATCCAGCGCCAGAGAACCGAGGTCAAGCAGCTGCAGACGCGCTACGCTAACGTTGCTAACCAGCTGAAGGAGAGGTGAGGATCACGCTGCAGCAGAGATGCTTGTGCTGACTCAGAAGAACTATCAGAACGGTTCACACGCTGACTCATCTGTTTCACTTTGTTCGTCTACAAAGGCTTTAACGTTGCAGATAAAAAGTATGCGTTGGTCCTTGTTTTGCAGAATCTAACCTTCTGAATCAAACTTAAATTCAGTGCATTAAGTAAAAATGTTTCTGTGGACCTTCACTCTACCAGATGCTCCTTGCATCACAGCACACAGCGAGTAACAATGTCTTAAAACAGAATAAAAATTCAAAACGAAAATAAATTAAAAGTATTTGAATTTTAAACATGTGAATGAAAACCAATTTATCACCATTAATAATGAAAACTCAGCGTTGGATCGTTTGATACCACAGCAACATATGTGGGACACAAGCAAGAACCGCTACGACCCGCGTCCCCCTTAATCTTGTTTTTAATGACCAAAAACTGCAACTCAACCTCTGCACACTGTCTGAATTCCTCAAACGTTGCCAATGTATTTGTGCAGTTTCCCCTCCTCTGCTTGCTGCCTTTTATAACGATCATAAAAAAACTTCATGAGCAACCAAGACGTCAGTATTGCTAACCTGGGAATCTGAATGAACAATGCCACTTTTTTTTTTAAATTATCACAGAGAAAACATCTTACAAGAAGCTGCGACCAAAAACCAGGAGTTCCAAGGCACAAGCAAATCCCTGAAATCTTTCCTGGACAACCTGCCGAAGGACCAGATCAGTCCCAACGACGACCTGTCTCAGATCGCCGCCAAAAAGAGCTCTCAAGAGGTGAGACTCAAAAACACCCAACGCCCAGAGCAGCCACTCTTTTCTTCATGTCTCAAGTGACTCTGTGAAAAGCATGCTATGTACAAATAGAAGATTATATTAACGACAACTTTTGTTTGAATGTAACACAGAGGGCGGCGGAGGACCTGAAAAGGAAGGGAGACGACATGGACAGAGTGACCGACCTGTCTCGAGATCTGCAATATCTGCTCAGCGTAAGGCTTGACTCAATGCTAACAAAAAAAAACAAACAGAAATGCATTCCTGGTTATTTAAATTCAACACATTTAACCATCTATTATCTTTATTTATACCTTTAAATGCATTTATTAAACCGTTGATTATTCATTCCGGATTTTTGTTGTTGTTTCGTGCAGGATTACGAAACCAACGTTGACAAATACAACAGCACACTGGAGGACTCTGGAGTGACTGTCGCACAGAAACCGCGTCTGTCCACTCTGTCTGAAGCTGTCGAGAAAGAGGTTACATGCCACCCTCTGTTTGTTTGTTTTTTTACACAGATATTCAAAAATAAAGGATGCTGACGGGTTTGCTGTTTGGACTTTTTTTCTTTCAGGAAAAGGATCTCGTCAACCGTTATGCTGAAGCGACAGCTGAGAGTTCCCAACGACAGAAACAGATGGACTTGGCGAGGAATCTTATTGGACAAGTAAGACGACAAAGCACTTTACATTTACTGGACTTAAAAAACACTGAAGCTGGAAGACTTGACTTGACTGTTACATTAATTTGCAATTCACTTTTCCTGCCGCAGAACGAGGAGAAAATCACCATGGTGGCACAGCAGCAAGTGCAGCTCGAAAACGCGCAGAGAAGTTCTTTGGAGTTAGACACTCTGGCAAAGGAGCTCGACGAGCAGAAGGACAGGGCGAATCACGTCCAGATTGAGTTAAGGACCTACAAAGACAGGCTGCTGTCACTGAAGAGTCGGCGAGGAGTGGAGCGTGTCGAGGAGAGAGAAGTACTGCAGTACTACCGGGACCCAAAACTAGAGAGCGATTTGACTGATCTGCAAAAAACCCTGACAGAAGAGACCCTGAAGCGTAGCACCACCTACAGTGAGTTTGAGTTGATCACCAAAAAAATCACCACTGTGGAACAAACCCTTAAAGGCACCGCACCCAAACTGGTGACCAGAGAGGTGACAGAGTTTGAGAAAGATCCTCAGCTGGATGTAGAGGCTGCAAAGATAAGAGACGAAATCGCGAGGATGAGAGATGAAATCAGAGTGAGAGATGGAGAGCATATACAGATGCGTACGGAAGTCACAATTCTTCAGCAGAAGAGACCACCAATCAAGGAGAGGGTGGTCAAGAAGGAAGTAGTGAAAGTGGAGAAGAACCCGGAGATGTTGAGAGCAGTTCGAACATTTGAGACGGAGATTTCCGACGAGAACCACAAGGTCAAGCTCCTCAACGATGAAATCTTCCAGACGAGGAGCATGATCAATGCACTGGAGCGACTCATTCCAAACATCCAGCCAAAAGTCATCACAAAGGAGGTGAAAAAGATCGAACAAGACCCCGAGCTCATCTCTGAATCCAAGAAGATTCGAACAACCATAGAGGAAGAGATCATTGAAAACAGCTCTTTGTCCAAAGAGTTGTCTGAGCTCCAAAGCCGCTACAGAGAAGTTCAAACCTGGAAGCCAAAACTCGAGGTGAAGGAAATTGTTAACGAGATCTACCGGATAGACCCAAACACAGAGGTTGAGATAATGCGGCTCAGGAAAGATATACAAGACTCCAGCAAACAGACTTCTGACCTTGAGAGAAATGTCAGTCAGATCACATCTGAGGTGAATGTCCTCCGCGCTCAGAAACCCAAAGTGGAGATGAAGGAAGTCCTCCAAGAGGTGGTGAAAGAGGAGAGAAGCCCTGAAAACGAGCGAGAGATTCAGAGGCTAAACATCCAGATGAACAATTCGCACTCCACTTACAGCACCCTGCAAGACCAGGTGATAAGACTCAGGAGGGAAAGAGATGAGCTGAAGGCCGAGAAGTCCAAGATAGAGACCAAACTTGTCGAGAGAGAAGTCATCAAGTATGAAGCCGATCCCCTGTTGGAAAAAGAGGCTGACCGCCTCAGAAAAGATGTTCGGGAGGAGGCACAGCTGAGGCGCAGCATTGAGGAGATGGTGTTTGATCTGCAAAACAAATACATCCTGCTGGAGAGGCAGAAGCCAGAGGAGAAATTGGTCAAGAAGGAGGTTGTGCGTTTACAGAAGGACCCACGGCAGTTAGTCGAGCACGAAAGGCTCAGCAGAAACCTGGATGAAGAAGTGAAGAACAGGCGTCAATTCGACCTGGAGTTGCAGCAGCTTAGATCACAGGTTGAAGATAAAGAGAGGCTCCTCAGAGAGAGCGATGAGCGCCAGAAGAGGATTCAAGCTGAGTCAGAACTGCGAGAGATTCGAATGCGCATCACACAGCTGGAAAATGCCCCACCTCCCGTCGAGGAAAGTATCATTGTCGAGGAGTTACTGAAGGTTGAAAGGGACCCGAAATTGGACAGAATGACAAATGGACTGCGGTCGGAAATGGACAAAGAAACCAGTAACATATTGCGTCTCCAAAGAGAAATCCGTAGCCTCACTCTCAGGCTTGAGATCCTTCAGAGGGAGAAGTCTGGAGAGAAGACGGTGTATAAAGAGGTCATCCGTGTTGAGAAAGACCAGGGTGTGGAAGCGGAGAGGGATCGCCTGAGGGAGCAGGTAACTCAGACTAAATTTGCCAGACAGGACCTGGAAGATGAAATCAGACGTCTCAATGATAAGACCAACCATCTGTTGAGCGGCAAGTCAAGCACTTCAAGGGAGGAGACGACTCTCACCCTGAACAGAGACGCCTTACTGAGGGAGAAGGACAACCTCACTCGGGAGCTTAGGACACTGGATACCAAGAGACAAGACACCAGCCTTTCCTATCAGCAGCAGAGCAAACTGATCAGTGAGAGAACACAGGTTAACAAGCAAAAGAGCCTCAAGATGTCGTCTGAAACACAGAGCCTGGAGAGGCAGATCCTGGATGAA
This sequence comes from Symphodus melops, assembly GCF_947650265.1. NCBI lineage: Eukaryota > Metazoa > Chordata > Actinopteri > Labriformes > Labridae > Symphodus > Symphodus melops. Next base: position 1,636,197 of record NC_136692.1, read on the forward strand.
AAAGACAAGATCCACATGAGGGACAGCACCATCCGGGACCTCCTGATGAGCCTGCAGAAAGAAGACCAGGTAGAGACAAGGACCAAAGAGACCAATGTCTCCACCAAAATCACCATCCTGGATCCGGAAACTGGCAAAGACATGTCGCCATATGACGCCTACCTGCAGGGCCTGATTGATCGTTCCCAGTACATTCATCTGCAGGAGCTGGAGTGTGACTGGGAGGAGATCACCTCCATGGGACCAGATGGGGAGACATCCGTACTGCAGGATCGCAAGAGTGGAAAACAGTACTCCATCAAAGATGCCCTGAAGGCAGGCAGGCTGACGGAGAATCAGCTACGGCAGTACAAACAGGGCAAGATCCCAATCTCTGAGTTCGCCTTGCTGGTTGCTGGTGACAGTAGTAAGCCACCTCAGTTCAATTCCATCATCCCAAAGTCCACCACAACAGTGAAGTCTGCCCCTCCAAACTCCTCCGAAGTTCAACCTGTCGCTGGAATAATAGATACACACACTGACACCTGCTATACAATTCGCAGCGCCACCCTGCGCAAACTGATCGACCCCAGCACAGCTAAAAGACTTCTGGAGGCTCAGGCGGCGACGGGCGGCATCATCGACATCAACACCAACGAGAGATGTTCAGTTCAAAAGGCGGCAACCAGAGGCCTTGTTGAAGACAGCCAAGTCCAGCAGCTACTTAATGCTCAGAAGGCCTTCGCCGGCGTTGAAGACCCCATGACGAGGGAGTGTTTGTCCGTGGGTGAGGCCGTCCAGAAGGGCTGGATGCCGAAGGACACCGGCCTTCGCTACATGGAGGCACAGCACCTGACCGGAGGCCTCATCAATCCCAACACAGGTCGCCGAATGACCATCGTGGACGCCATTGGGAACAAAATGATCGACAGTACAATGATGAGGGAGCTGCAGGCGGAGTCGACCTACATCAAGGATATCGTCGACCCAATTACAAAGGAGAAGATCAACTACAAACAGGCTCTGGATCGCAGCAAGAAAGACCCATCTTCTGGCCTCCCGATGCTGCCCGCCTCCTCCAAAGAGTCTGGTTACACCAACTCCAATAAATATGCAAGATTCTAGACAACATACTTATCCGATCCGGTCAAATATGTCCTAATATAAGAAAATTAATGCCAAATGAATCTCTTGCAATGTTTATTTGACTCAGGAAAAGTCTTCTACCACAAAGCTTTCTGTCTGCCGAAATGATCGCTGCCTTTGTTTACCTAACGTGTTTGATGAGAGCAGATGTTTTTTGTTGTTGTTTTTTTTTAATTTAAAAACCAGAGAATATAAATGCATTTTATCTGTGATATCGTTGTGTTATTTGGGATACTGGGACAAGGTGCAATGCTTTTTACCAAGATTGATTTGATTCTGTATTACTCACGGGCTATCCTTGATGTTGTTCACTTTAAACTCAGTCTTGTTTGATACTTTATGAAGATATATCAATAAATTTAAATTATAAACGGAGAAACAGCATGGATTCCCTTTCTTTTATTAGTTCTTTTATTAGGTCTTTTAAAAAAACACAAAACATGAAGGTTTTCCAACACTAACTTTCAAATAAGGAATCCCGAATTATTGTAAGAACCCAGCTGAAGCAAAATCTGGGCGACTCTTAACACATTTTCAACCCGGAAATTCTTACCGCACATTTGAGGCACAACAGCTGTCGGGAGGTTTTTGGGTCTCTTAAACCAGCGACAACCTCCGGTCTTGAAAAGTGAAGCCAATGCAGGAGTTCAAAAACCTATGCAGTTCATCAAGTGTCCACTAGAGGCTGGCTCCAGGAACACCCAAAGTCACAAACGCACCCTTTCTGAAAAGCCTGTTTTTACAGCAGAAATAAACACATTTACAGCCTGGTTAAAAAAAAACAAATGGGTCTCATTCCTTTATTATTACTCACTGTAGGCAGAGGGTGAATTTCTTTTTCAAACCTTATCATTATTAGGTATATTCGGGTGATAGTGGAGAATGACACTAAAAATGAGTGCAGCTCGAGCTGACTGCCAAAACGTGCTCATGAAAGATAAATGAGTTGAAGTTTATTTAAATATATGAAAGAAGGTAACCAAACTGGGGAAAACAAATTTGGACTTTATTTATTTGTTTGAGCTGAGTATGCATCTGAAAAAGCTTCCACATTCATCCCTCAATGTAAGTTTAAAATCAGTCACTACAATATTAGATCAAAAGTTTCATTTTAGGGGGGAAAATTACTCCAAGTCAGAGGTGTTTGTAACCTGCATAAGGTTACCAGAGTGCAATTCTCTAATCCGCCAGAGGGTGGCGCGTACAGCCCGGGAACTTTATAGAGAAAAATACACTTTACCCAGTGGAGAAGAAGCTTCAAGGACCGGTATGAGAATGTCCCCCAAAGGCTTGAAATTCTCAAAGAATAGTCTAGTTAAAAGTATTTAAATATTGTTTGAGCATTAGGTTGAAAGCTGTGAGAGAGAGAACTGAGCTGCATGACTCAGTGAGCTACTCAAGATACCTCCGGTAAGGATGCTAATGCTAACGCGACTGTTATGCTAATTTTGCTAGCTCCATTATGGCGCAAAATACTGTTTTTCTAAAACCAATTGGAGTTGTGACCCTGATTCTTGCTGTTTGATATTATATAGACACAGATTTAGATCGTTTATGCTGAATAAGATGTGTATAAAAGATCGCTAATCGCGTTAGCCGCGCGCTAATCGCGCTAGCCGTGCGCTAATCGCGCTAGCCGTGCGCTAATCGTTAGCATTTAAATGTGAATGTGTCTTGATTTTTGCTCTTTTGCTAGCCAGCTAGGCTAGTCATCACTGTAGCAGCTCTCTGATAGTATTCAGACTGTTAAAGGTTCCTTTATATTCTGTATTATCAGGGTTCTCAACTCTTATGCAATGAGAGTGCAACACATGCATTTTAGGCAATTAACATGCCCCACGCCATACCTTGCATTTCTCAGGCAAATGATAACTCGGCCAAAAAATAACTTTTCCATTGACGCTCTGACGGGAAAATTGTTTACTTGCTGTCCTGATGCTGAATCCAAGACGGTGCAGTTGAGACTCTAAGGTAAGCACCAAACTATCACTGGTGTTGTTGGCTATGTGTACATGTAGCGCTATGTGTGATTAAGTAGATAGATAGATAGATAGATAGATAGATAGATAGATAGATAGATAGATAGATACCTGAGCAAAATCCAAGGCTCCAGTAGCAGTATACAAGACAGGCAGATTAGATACAATACACACCCGCTGTCCCCCCTCCCGTCTGTATACAATAATCCCCCAAACAAGATTTAGGAGCCCCCTATGTGACTAACAGTAAACATAATTACAGATTAAACCTGTGCAGTTAACATTAACATTAGAGTTATGCTTATATAACATAAATGTACATAACCTGTGAATGAGATACAACATATGTGCTGGTTAAAAGAGACCTGTAAACAGTTAAAGAGCCTTAGAAACAAAGTGCTGACCTTCTAGAAACTAGTGTTGTTTGTGCATGTACAGAGGTGTTTGAGGTAGTGCCAGAGGTGTGAGAACAGACATTAAATAGTCAATGAAGACAGTTAGGGATGCAGATTAAAGTGCAAGTTGAGTCATTAAAGGGATACTTCACCCATTTACATGAAGCTGTGTATCATTAGAAACATGGTAGTAGTGTTGAATGGTCATGAATCCAACCCTCATTTTGCCCTGAGACGAGAAAAATGTGTTTTTCTTTGCTTGAAAGTTTTCTTCATGTGATGCAAAAAGCGTCACAACCATTCAGCAGTGAGAGTATGGTGCCGGTGGCGCAGTGGCTCTGCGCGCGTCCATATGTATTCAGGCTACAGTCCTCGCGCGGATAACCTGGATTTGCGCCCGACCCGTGGTGTTTCTTCCGCATGTTGTCTCTCTCTCTCCTTCCGACTCTATCCACCATTATCCAAGGCTAGATGATGATAATATTACTTTATATTGCACTGTTGTAGAATATCAGAGTGTACAGAGAGTGATGAGTAAGGAGAGAGAGTGTTTGGAAAAGAGCAGAAGAGGAGAGTAACTGCTCTAATGTTGAATGGTGCAGACATAAACTATACTGCTGTAACACCCCCCTCTCAGGTGCAATCAGGTTACTACAGAGATCCCCAGCAGGGGTCAAATCAATGACCAAACAAAAAGGAAATGGACACAAAATTAGGTAGAAAAAAAAGGTGCCAAACGTTTATTGGCAATGACATAAAATCCCTGTGTCGCCATACAATAGCTGGCTCAATTATTGTCGGGACCATGGGAGCTACACTATGAAGTGGCAAGAACGACAAACAAACAAACAAAAACAAAACAGGACTAGAAACAAAACAAACTTTAACCCCAAAACAATATCAACACCAAAACTAAACCCACACAGTAAGAGCAGCAGAGGGAAATCTGCCCGGCTCCCTAAAACAGAAATAAAAACATTAGTTCCCCAACCAAAATCCCATATAGAGTATTAATTAAAAATTGGCTAAAGCTGTATTAAACGGACGTACATAAATTATCCGTACCTGGTACGCTGGGCCCAAAACCCTCCAAGCATCCCCCACCAGACACAACGTCTGGCCGAACTGTTGCTGAAAGGATGAAGAACACAGCATAATGTAACTTCCTCAACTTCAGACCTAAATAAAACTTAGTTAAAACCGCGTCTCACCGATAACAACCTCCGTGACGGAGACACACCTGGGCACTCACGAGCCCCCCCCCCCCCCCCCCCCCCCCCCCCCCTCCCTTTCCCCCCCCCCCCCCCCCCCCCCTCTGCTTCTACAGCCTTCACGGAACATTTCAGCCAAAACAACTGAAAGCAAAAACCAGCACTGATAGTGACGCGTTTTAAACCTCTTAATGGGACAATATAAAACCAAAGCATGTCTTCTTACCCGTCCTCCCAAACTCAGGATAAACAAAAACAGCCAGCGTGGTCGAGGGTGTGCACCTACCCTCTCCTCCTGGCTGGAAACCAAAATGCTCCCTCATTGTTCCTGCCCCCCCCCCCCTTACTTTAATACACATCAAATATGTACATTTGGTACAAAAACACGGAATTGACCGAGTTATTATATTCATAATTATGAAATTTGAATTTTGACCACCGTGCTAAAAATGTCCCGGATTTTCGCTTTAGAAATCAGGTCACCCTCGTCTACATTCAGCGCAATTCAAGGAGGAATCTACATTTGGCTCAACGTCAACACCCAAAGTAAGTAATTAATTAGTTTTCTTTAAGAATCATAATAATGCTTTAAATTAATAAATAAACACCCCCCCAAAAAAATGATCTCGTGCACTTTGCACGCTCGCATGGGGACTTTACATCTGTCTCACTTTAAACAATTTCTAAAAGTTGAGATCCCTGGTATTATTAACTTAGACGTCATTTTATTCATAGTGTTTATCCTCTTGTTTATCATGTAAGATAAGGATGATTAAATTCATTTAATTGCCAATAGGACATGTTTGATATGATTACGAGTAACAGAAGAACTGTTTAAAAGGGTGAATACATTAAAATGTTGTGTTTAAGACTTTGTTAAGATGCATAAATAGATTTAAAAAGTTAAAAGATCTTGTTTCAGAGATCTCCTGATTTCATTTCTATGCTGTAAGATGGAAGTACTGTATATGATTGGAACTGACTTATGTGTAGTGATCTGTATCTATTCATTATTTATATTAGTAGAGTATTTATATCCTTTACAATTGGGTATATTTGATACGACATTTGAATGACGACAAGTTGATAAGATTTAAACTGAAGTGAGACAATAGTAACTAATGCATTCTGTACTGTATGCATGGATTGTTTTTTAGAGAGGGATAGATCATGTGACCCTGGCGGTCAGTGGCGACCCAACCGCAGAAGTCAGTGAACGGACCAAGAGCCTGGTGTGGTCAGCTGTGGCATCTTTGGAACCATCGTCATCCTACGTCTTCATATCATAAATACAGGTAAGAACACTCGTAAACCTACCCGGGTAGTAAAAAGAACATACATACTCCAAGAAATACACACACACACACACACACACACACACACACACACACACACACACACACACCAAGAATTTCCATGGACTCCTTTTGTTTTCTTTGAGGTTCTTTATTTTGCGCCTGTGCACTCAGAAAGCCGCCTTAGGTAGGCAGGGAATGTACATAACTGTCTTTTGTTTTGTTTAATATATTTTTCCAAACTTGGCCATGCTCTTCAATCTACGCTGTGGCCGTTGAAGTGATTGAATACATTCAGACAGGAGGGGCGCCAAAAGTTCCCCAGGGACCACAAACGGGTTCATCCAGTCCAGGTTTTATTCATCATAGAAGGAAGTGATTCCTTTTTTGTTATTGAAAACTGTAAAACAATAATGTATGTGCATCTCATTGAACAGAATATCTGACATTCCTCAGCTTCATTTATAACCACAAAAAAAACATGGACACATGAATTCCCTTTAGGAAAAGGCCTCGAAGTAAACAGGATTCATTTTGTCAACAGACCGGGAAAACCGGGAAAAGGAAACTACAGCTGGAAGTTAGCTGTAAAGGCTCCTTTCACTGAACAGGTCACTAAAGGAGACTGTGGACTAAACAAGAAACAAACACTAAACTCAAACTGCCCTGCTGAGGGGGATTCAATGAAACACCACTTTGACTCTGCTGCCCCCTGCTGGAGAGGCAAACCAGCACAGAGTAATAACTGACCTCCAACCCTCATAACATCTTTCTTTTTTCTTCACTTGAATCAGAATTGATTTTCTCTGATTTCATCTGAAACAAGACATTAGATGAAGGTGAACACAGCTCTCCATGTACAAAAAGTGTATTATTAAATATGGAAACAAAAACCAGTAAAGACTAATATGCAGCAGACTACATGAGACTGCAGACACGCTGAGATAAAGCTGATAATAATCCACTTTACATTCTTTAATCTGTGCCAGTAGAAAAGGCGTCGGCACGTTAATATCATGTTCATACTAAAAAGTTTTTATCTAAACCAAGGCGCTTCAGAGTTTTCCATGTTTATACACCGTGTCCTAACAGCACGCCATGGCGTTGCATTGTTGCATCCGTTACATATTTCATTGTTTGCTCTGTGAAGTTCAGTTTGTCCTTTCAAACAAAATGACATCTACAGAGCTCTCATATTGAGGAGCTGTCGACTCGAATCACTCAGAGGCTCGTCAATAAACCACTCACCATCAGACCAGTGAAGTTTTTCTCAGTTGCTGACACAGGTCAAAGGTCAACATGTCAGTCCAACATACAGACTAACAAGTGACAGAAGTTAGAGTAGAAACACATCACACTGAAGTCTGGAGTCACAAAGGACAAATTGTTTTTTGACCTCTGAACATTTCTAGCAGCTGTTTCCTGTTTGACCTTCCTCTCCTGTAATGTGTTGAGAACAGATTCATTAGAAATATCACTGAAATGAACTGTGAGCTGATTCCTCTGTCAGTCCCTGATGGATGAAGCTCTCCTCAGCTTGCAGAGCTTCTCCACACACAAGATGGTGGAGGTTCCTCCTCTGTGGATCATCAGCTGCTCCTCTCTGCTCCACCAGAGTCCTGATCACTCACATTATGACAGAGATCATCTCCATCCCCATCTAAAGAGAGAAGAAGAGAGATGACAGAAATCAGAAAACATTTTCTACACTGACTCCCTTCATCAGCTGGAAGTCATCAGATTCCCCCACAGCGCTGTACCTAAGCTCCCCCCCCACTCCACCTTTGTACTGTAACACTGAATGGTTTCATATTGGTGTCTGAGTGTGATTTGACACTGAGTTATGGGACATGTTTCATCAAAGAAAGAATCTGTTTGAAAAAGACAAAATAAAAACATTCACAGTAAATGTTCATCAAATACAGAAAAGGAGGAAAAGTCAAAAACCCTCCAAACAGGACAAACATGCAACAGAAAGCAAAAAGAGGTGCTCCAGGCCTGTAGAGGGCGCCACTTTGACCTCCAATTTAGAAATCCTGTTTACTCCAGAGAGTTAATGGTCAAAGGGAGCGATGATGACAGAAGATTCACGAGGGAGAGATGAACACGTAGTTACTGTCATGTTTACATTTTAGTGTCTGTCGTCATGACAACCTGTAGTGACCTGGGGCCTGCACCACGAAGCAGTATTTAGGGTCACTTCAGGGTTAACCCTGGGTTTACAGTCCTGAAGGTGGTTCACTTCTATACTGGGAATATCGCCATGGTAACTGATGCTGCACACCTAACCTGCTCAGGAGCAGGTTATGTTGGAGATAAGAGATCAACTTGTGAAAATCTCACTGACCAATCAGATTTCTTGATGGTGGCGCTCTGTGAGCTGATGGAGAGAGAGCGACAAACACTTCATGTGTCCCATTTGACATTATAGTCCTGATAGTACGAATTTCTGTGAATACGTTCAGTTTGGTTACACTTTGTAGAGGTGACTTTGCTGTGAGCAGACTACGATCTATTTGGGGAAGCTATGACCATATTTGAAGAGAAGAATGTCATTAGAGGTATTCTAAAAGTATAAATGTATGGCCTCAGTTGACAATGGAATGAGGAATTGTTCTTCAAATAGAGGTTTGACATTGTAAGGGTAAAGGTGATGTGATTCTCCTGACCATGTACAGAAGTATCTAAAGTGGGAAGGAATTTGTGACATCTGTTGAACAGTATATAATGGCTCCACAAAGAACATTAAAGTGTCTACCTTTCAGCCTGCACAGAGTCTCAGTGTTGTCTGTTAGATTAGAACCACGGCCGTGATTATGCTGCATTAGTGTTCTCCAGTCTGTTGATAGATTCAGCTTTAGGGACAGTTATATTATTCAACCCATCAAGTCCTTAAAGGTCATGATTGTTTGTTCCTGATATCCTTCATCCTTTAACAGAGAAAAAGCAGCGCAGCCTTTGAGTTGTTTTGAAGATGTTCAATGATGAAGAGCTTCTTCTGCCTTTGAATGATATCTTCATATGAATGTTTAGTGTCTCCATGCCGCTCTGTTGGTGATGCTCAGAGCTGCAGCTGAACTTCTCAAACTGTTCTGGTCTCCACATGAAAGAGTCAGAGCAACACATTCAGTTCAGAGAAGAAACACGAGTTCTTCTGCTCAGTTCTGAGGTGAACTAACGATGGGAAGGAAATAGAAGAAGCCGTAGTTTGGACATGAATCCTCTCTGATGTTTCTTTGTTTCTGTCAGTTGTCCTTCCTGCATTTGTTCCTGCAGCTGTGTAACTTTAGTCTTTGAGCCTGTTTGTCTTCAACTTCTTCATATAGTTTGTTCACAGTTTGTTAGATATGATGATCTGCTGACTGCAGACTCTGTGATGATTGTGATAGGTAAAATGAAGATAGCTCCGCCCCTTTTATGTGAGCGTGCTCTCTGAAACTCTGGGTTTACTTGTCAGGTTGATAAGCAGCTTCATGTGACTGTTCAGCACCATCTCTTCTGTCAGGGTTAGTGAAGCCAGATCACAGAAAACAAACCCTGAGTATGTTGAACTCTCTTCATAGTGTCCACCCAGAAAAGGATTTCTCCAACAACAAAAAGTGTTTTCGAGTTTAATGTTTGTTTACACAAAGGACCAACTAGAGACACGAGCTGGAAATTAACAACAGCTATAAACTCTTTATGCAGCTCATCAGTTTCATGCTTTGTATTGAGACTATGTTCAATCACATTGTCCCTATTAATAAATAAATAAATTCAAATGTGGAGGGTTTAGAACACTGAGTGACTGACCTCAGAGTCTCCAGTCGATAGTTTGGATTCTTCTGAAGATCACTCAGCAGCTTCACGTCTGAATCCTGCAGGTTGTTGTTAGTCAGGTCCAGCTCTCTGAGATGGGAGGGGTTGGACTTCAGAGCTGAGGCCAGAGAAGAACAGCTGATCTCTGACAACCTGCAGCCCCTCAATCTGTATAAAGAATAAAAGAAGAATAAAAATAACGTGTTCAGGTTGTGATGAGTATCTCAACATCACTTTGTCCTGATGAATCAAGTTTTCTCTAAATGATTAGAGGATCATTTCTGATTGTGTATTCACTAAATCTAAATCCTCCAAATGTCAGCTCAACATTCATCCAGCTGTTCATGTGCACAGATGAAGAACAGGCTGCTGATCTCAGTCAGCTCTGTGATGTTACTACATTTATCAAATCACACATTATTGAATCACAAGTCTTCATGATTTCACTTCTTAACAGAACCAGAGGAAACCAGAGGCTTCATGTGCACCTTGTTCAACTTTACTTCACAGAGTCACAAAAACATTTTCACATCAAATCTCTAAATTATTCAACAACTTAGACAAAATAATTTAAGAAAACAAGATTCCCAAGAGAAATACTGAAAACATATAAATCCTGAAATGTGCAACAATCGAGGATGTGGATTGAAATGATTCAAATGAATGACACAGTGATCTGACCTCAGAGTCTCCAGTCTGCAGTTTGGACTCTGCAGATAATCACACAGCAGCTTCACTCCTGAATCCTGCAGCTTGTTGTTACCCAGGTCCAGCTCTCTGAGATGGGAGGGGTTGGACTTAAGAGCTGAGACCAGAGAAGAACAGCTGATCTCTGACAAACTGCAGTCCCTCAATCTGAATAAAGAATAAAAGAAGTAAATGTAGATGACAGTGAGCTTTATACATGAATGTGTGATGTTGTCCACATGAACACACTGATGTGATCATCATCTGTTCATTCCAACATTGAAGGACTTTATTAGGATGCATTAATACTTTATGTAACCCAGGTGTTTTTGCTGTTTTTGCTCCTGATCCGTGTCTGCGCTCCGTCCGAAATCTTGCGAGATTTTAACATACTGCGAGATTTCAATGCGTCTAAATCTCATTCAAAATGGCCGCACCCACACTGACAGCATGAGTGTGGACCCAACCGGCATTCGTGCTGCTACAGGTAGGCGATGGTCCGATAATATTTATTCTTGTAAAGATCGATCAATTGTTCAATGTCATGCCTATCAACCTCCTCAGATGCCTCTTTGCTGTGTATGACCTCCACTGTGATGGGTTCTTTTTTGTTTGAGTTTGTCTGAGCGGAACTGGTGAGTTCTATGAGCCAACATGCTAAAATGTTGTTTGTAATGTGAACCTGTCTGCCGGTGCTGGCGCTGGATGTACTGGTTTGCACTTTAAATAGACCACCGTTACAATATGAACATTTAATGTCATTTATCCAAAATGTATAACGTCTTGAACAGTTACAGACGTCTGTTTTTTTTTAAAGAGTACTCATTTGATTTGTTTTTGCGCAGTATACTGAATTGTGTTGAAATAACAATAATATTGAACAATATTTAAAGATAATGTATGTAATGCATGGTCCTGCTTTGCCCTGGCCAGGTCCGGGGGAATCGGATGGCGAGCTAAGGTCTCGAGCCACAGATGAGAGCCCAAAAAGAAACAATCCGAATCTCCGCCGGTGCGGAAGAAGCCGGCATTGTGTGAACTGTGTATCAATTATCATTGCAACTCTTGGTACACTTTGTAGATAAATTGTAAATAATTGTTTTCCACATCTGCACTGTACAAAATACATTTCACTAAGCACTGCAATACTGTGTCTGTATTTCATTGAGCACCCCATTTTTCCTCTGAGTCAGCCTAGAACCTTCTACATACTAGCTTTACATTGTACTTTACACTATACATTACTAAATTGCAGCATTATACATGCTACATTTATCTTGTGTATGACTCCTGCCTGCTCTTTGTTTCCAACCTTAGCCTGCTCCTTTGGATGTCTTTACATCTCTGACTACCTGTGTACCGAACCTGCTAGCAAAACAGGACTGATTATTGAACTCTCCTCCTGGGTCTGCGTTTGCCTCCATACGTTACCTGTCCTCGTGTCAAATACAATAATACACACAGCTGCATGAAAGCAAATGACAGGGAGCTGATTGGATGAAAAATCTCCATCTATGAATGCATGGAAGGTAACAGCTGAAGAAATTCAAGAAATTAAAGAATCACATTTAGACTAAGAAACAGAGAAGATGACTTCATGAGTAACTGGAGTAAATGAGTAAAGAAACGATGGAGTGGAATAATAACATGTATATACATTTAATAAATTCAATTAAGAGAGGACTGAAGGACCCCCCCCCCCCATTTTCTTTCTTAATCTCAATTTAATGATCTTTTTTTCTTTGTAACATATCCTCGGCTCTTTCTTATTTTTTTGTAATGTATGTTTAAAAAAGATTTATAAATGTGCCTTGATGAACAAAACGTGGTGAAATTCATATAAATATCACAGTCAGTGATCTGACCTCAGAGTCTCCAGTCTGCAGTTTGGACTCCGCAGTCCCTCACACAGCAGCTTCACTCCTGAATCCTGCAGGTTCTTGTTGTAGTTGAGGTCCAGCTCTCTGAGATGGGAGGGGTTGGACTTCAGAGCTGAGACCAGAGAAGAACAGCTGATCTCTGACAAACTGCAGCCCCTCAATCTGAATAAAGAATAAAAGAAGTAAATGTAGATGACAGTGAGCTTTATACATGAATGTGTGATGTTGTCCACATGAACACACTGATGTGATCATCATCTGTTCATTCCAACATTGAAGGACTTTATTAGGATGCATTAATACTTTAGTTCTTCCTGATCCTTCTTAGATTCAAACACTCAAAGCTCCTGTGAGGAACTTTCATTACGTGTGTGTTTTGGCGCCCCCCTGTGGACAAAGTGAAACCTCTTCTCTCTTTACTGATCTTGTCCTGTACAGTATTCCCTCACTAAAAACTCCTCCTGCTTTCTTTGAACTCTACAAACTACAAGTCAGTGTGAATCTCTTCTGTAGGAAATGTAAAGAAAGGCTTTTCCAGACAGCGTCCTGTGATTCTCCTCATGTGACAGCGAGCAGCTGGAAACAGGCAGACTTTCAAAAGGACTTTATAATGTTGGTGGTCTCATTGACTTTAGACAATCATCAAGAGAAATCCAGATTACTTTGAGTGTGTTTCATCAGCAGATCAAACCTCCTCACACTACGTTTAAATCACAGTACACTTACATGTACTCTCGGGTTGGATGGCGTGCTCTGGTGACCCGTAGGCTCTTACACTGGTACACCTTTATATACAGTAGAAGGTCATTCTTGGTCTGCTTCCTCACTATCTCTGTGTTTTTATCACACAGAAAAGTCTTGGACAGTATTCTTTGTGTTCTCAGGACCTTTTTATGCTCTTTGTTTCAAACGCTCAAACAGAAATTGGTAAAAGTGCTTTTGTGTTTTCTGCACCCTCAGCCTGGAATCTGTAGCAGAATGGAGTCCTTGAAGGTTTTTAAATCTAAAATGAAAGACCTGGAAGCAGATTCTACAGGATGCACATGGTTTTAGTTTGGCTGCTTGAGCTACTGACTCCCAGATTTGACTCATAGATGGTTCTATTATAATGTTAGATATAGTGTTTTGTAAATAGTACTTTGTGTCTGTAACTTTGTGTTTTTGCTGCTGCCTGTCTCTGTCAGGTCTCCTGTGGAAAAAGAGGTTCTTAATCTCAATGGGACCAACCTGCTTAAATAAAAGCTTCAAGAAAAATATAAAATATTTGGTATCGCTCCAGCAGGAAAAGAGAAGAAGGGGATGAATACTTGTACACTGACAGGAGTCAGCCTGTTTGAGATGATGTTTTGTGTTTCGTTTTATTCTGATCATGTTTTCTTTATGTGTTACTGACTCTTGTCTCTGTGTTTCAGATCCTCCTCTCATCTCCACCTTGTGTGTCAAAGCCCCGCCCCTGATTACTCACACCTGTGTCTCGTTGCTCCCTGATTGTCTGTGTTACTTCAGCCCCGTGTTTCCTCCCTCATGTTGCCAGTTCGTAGTGTTTCCCTCTTGTACCTCGTCCTGGCGTTTCTTTGTTCCTGATCTCGTGTATGACTCCTGCCTGCTCTTTATTTCCAACCTCAGCCTGCTCCTCTGGATGTCTTTACATATCTGACTACCTACGTACCAAACCTACTAGCAAAACAGGACTGATTATTGAACTCTCCTCCTGGGTCTGTGTTTGCCTCCATACATCACCTGTCCTTGTGTCATATACAATAATACACATAGCAGCATGAAAGCTAATGACAGGGAGCTGATTGGATGATAAATCTACACCTATTAATGCATGGAAGGTAACAGCTGAAGAAATTCAAGAATCACGTATAGACTAAGAAACAGAGAAGATGACTTCATGAGTAACTGGAGTAAATGAGTAAAGGAAACGATGGAGTGGAATAATAACATGTATATACATTCAATTAAATTAAGAGAGGACTGAAGGACCCCCCCATTCTATTTCTTTTCTTTCTTAATCTTAATTTAATGATCTTTTTCTCTTCGTAACATATCCTCGGCTCTTTAGTATTTTGTATTGTATATTTAAAATAGATTTATAAATGGGCCTGGATGAACAAAATATGTGATGAAATTTATATCAATATTACAGTCAGTGATCTGACCTCAGAGTCTCCAGTCTGCAGTTTGGACTCCGCAGTCCCTCACACAGCAGCTTCACTCCTGAATCCTGCAGCTTGTTGTCACTCAGGTCCAGCTCTCTGAGATGGGACGGGTTGGACTTCAGAGCTGAGACCAGAGAAGAACAGCTGATCTCTGACAAACTGCAGTACCACAATCTGAATAAAGAATAAAAGAAGTAAATGTAGATGACAGTGAGCTTTATACATGAATGTGTGATGTTGTCCACATGAACACACTGATGTGATCATCATCTGTTCATTCCAACATTGAAGGACTTTATTAGGATGCATTAATACTTCAGTTCTTCCTGATCCTTCTTAGATTCAAACACTCAAAGCTCCTGTGAGGAACTTTCGTTCATTTCCCTGTGGACAAAGTGAAACCTCTTCTCTCTTTACTGATCAGAACAGAGGCTCCACCTGGTGGAGCTGTTTGGTACTACAACAACATTCAGACTGTTACACTCTGAAAGAGAGAGCACAATGTTGAGTCTGTGAAGATTATTGAACTCTCGTGTCATACACAGTACACACAGCTGCATGAAAGCTAATAACAGGGAGCTGATTGGATGATAAATCTCCATCTATGAATGCATGGAAAGTAACAACTGAAGAAATTAAATAATCACGTATAGGCTAAGAAACAAGAAAATGACTATGCGTAACTGGAGTAAATGAGTAAAGGAAACAAAGTTGAATAATATGTATTGTTGAAAGATCACAGACAATTCACCTCACCACACCGGCCAGAAGCAAGTGAGACTGCTCATTCTCAACAGCTGAAAGCTCGGCTGACACTTTTACCCCTCACAGGAGAATTTCCACTCAAGCTTAGTTCAGGCTGAACTTAGCTAATCACAAAAGTCTTACTTTAACTTGCATAAACCTTATCATGAAAAGTTGATACATGTATTACATGCATAATGTGTACTTATAATATATTAATGAGTGTTATATTATTATTATGTGCTGGAATAGTTGGTGGTCATAAAACTGCTAGAGGAGAGCAAGCTATAAAGAATTTTTGGGGGTCATGAACTGCTCACATAGCGGGGTACGTAGGAATGCCCTGCTAGGAAAAGGGGAGTTTCCTGCAGCTGACTGAGACACACCCAGATAACAATATATGTCTTGTTTATGCTACATACTGTTTGAAGTAACACAAAATGTAAACTGGAACTTTCCATGACATAGATGTCGAGAGTCTGCCACAGTATATAAGAGGGACGCACAGGCTTCTCTCTCTCATGTCTTAGTGGTTTACACTTGTTCTGCACCTGTGATCAATTGCACTAGATTTTTTTTTATAATTACTTAACCCTAGTCACTCATTGTGAGAATAGCACTCTTTTGTAGGATTTGTATTCTTTTGTAAGCTCTGTTTTTCATCAATTGTGGTATAAAATAAAAGGAAACCTTCCATTGTCAGGACTTTCCAACAAAAACCCTTTTCCTTTTAGATCTTATATTTTTCTCTTGTTGGACCACGACGGACCAAAGGGATAGAAGACTAAGGTAAGAAGCTTTTTGTCCCCATTGTTCCAATACCAGAGAGGAAAACATAGACTGGGGAGGGACACTCTGCTTTAAAGTGGTTAGGACCCACTAGGGTGTGAGAGACCCGAGGAGAGTCCCCTCCAGGTAACGGCTGTGAAGGAGGCCTTTCCAGTATTAACAGCCTATGATCTGACCATAGAGGGGAATGACTTCAACACTGTAATAACTCAATAACTTTAAAGGAATAAAAGCTGAATAATCTGTGTATTTTTTTTAACTGCTCCTAATAACCAATAGTGATGTTCTAGTTCAAGGCAGCAGCGATATCTTTATGAAAGGTAGTTATTGGTCCTCCTGACGAGATTCACACTCGGCCCAGACCAAGCAATCAAAGTGAGGCAGGGTCGAGGTTTCAAGGTCAAGTAGTAAATAAGAGCAACAAACTAGGATATTAAAATAATTCCTAAAAAAGCCCACTACGTAGCCGAGATCCCTGCGCTCGAGAGAGTATATACATTTAATTAAATTAAGAAAGGACTGAAGGACCCCCCCATGCTATTTATTTTCTTTCTTAATCTTAATTTAATGATCTTTTTTACTTCGTAACATATCCTCGGCTCTTTAGTATTATTTTTTGTAATGTATGTTTAAAATAGATTTATAAATGTGCCTGGATGAACAAAATGTGTGATGAAAGTCATATAAATATTACAGTCAGTGATCTGACCTCAGAGTCTCCAGTCTGCAGTTTGGACTCTGCAGATAATCACACAGCAGCTTCACTCCTGAATCCTGCAGGTTGTTCTGACTCAGGTCCAGCTCTCTGAGATGGGAGGGGTTGGACTTCAGAGCTGAGACCAGAGAAGAACAGCTGATCTTTGACAACCTGCAGCCCCACAATCTGAATAAAGAATAAAAGAAGTAAATGTAGATGACAGTGAGCTTTATACATGAATGTGTGATGTTGTCCACATGAACACACTGATGTGATCATCATCTGTTCATTCCAACATTGAAGGACTTTATTAGGATGCATTAATACTTTAGTTCTTCCTGATCCTTCTTAGATTCAAACACTCAAAGCTCCTGTGAGGAACTTTCATTACGTGTCTGTTTTGGCGCCCCCCTGTGGACAAAGTGAAACCTCTTCTCTCTTTACTGATCTTGTCCTGTACAGTATTCCCTCACTAAAAACTCCTCCTGCTTTCTTTGAACTCTACAAACTACAAGTCAGTGTGAATCTCTTCTGTAGGAAATGTAAAGAAAGGCTTTTCCAGACAGCGTCCTGTGATTCTCCTCATGTGACAGCGAGCAGCTGGAAACAGGCAGACTTTCAAAAGGACTTTATAATGTTGGTGGTCTCATTGACTTTAGACAATCATCAAGAGAAATCCAGATTACACACAGTCAGTGATCTGACCTCAGAGTCTCCAGTCTGCAGTTTGGACTCTGCAGTCCCTTACACAGCAGCTTCACTCCTGAATCCCGCAGGTAGTTGTTGTTAGTCAGGTCCAGCTCTCTGAGATGGGAGGGGTTGGACTTCAGAGCTGAGGCCACGACGTCACAGTGAGTCTCCGAGAGTCCACAGTTATAAAGTCTGTTGTGAGACATAAAATAGAGAAACGTGACTTATAAAAGAAGCGTCTGATATTCACGTCTCATATTTGATGATTAAACAGTTTGTCCTGTTTGGTCTTAACTTTACACATCAGTGGAATCTGTCACTGACACAAAAAGTCCCATCGCTGGTTTTCAAACCTGCACATTCTTCACCTATCAATCATTCACTAAATGTTACAGATGAATGGAAACTAATGGAGTTTTATTTAGGAGGACATCATGTCTATGGTGTAAAATCCCCCCTCCTTCTCTCACTCTCCTCTACCTGGCTTTATGTTCAGTTTAGTTTATTGCAATTTGTAGTAAAAAATTAAAAAAAAAAAAAAAAACATTGGAAAGTGTGTGCAAGAGTTAAAACGGTAAAACTACACAAGATGAGACAACAAGTAGGATGGCCTGAAGGGTCCCTGGTGATGCTGAGGGTGAGTGACAGGAGTCTATCACTGTAAATCTCTTCAAGAGCTGGCAGGCTGACACCAATCATCCTGCCTGCATGACGAACAACTTTGTTTAAGGATTTCTTCTCCTGCACAGTGAGATTCCCAAAGCAGACAGTCAGAGAGCTGGTGAGGGTGCTTTCAATAACACTGCTGTTAAAGTTACACAGGATGTGTTTGTTTAAAGTGAAATCCTTTAATTTTTTAAAGACACTGTTGAGACTTTTTAATGATGTTACCGGTGTTTAAGTGCCTGGATTTGTGTTTCCTGGATGGGCGGAGCTTCAGAGCTGATAAAGGCAGCCAGCTCACCTGCTGTGAACTCTTTGGGAACAATGGAGCTGACTATATTTGAATTTCTCATCAATCCTGATAGTTTGGACTGTGTGCTTCAGATGGAAGTTTCCTTTGTTGAAGTCCAATAAGTAGCAGTGAATGAGTTCATCAGTTTATCTACTGATTTGGTTAAGTCATATATTTAATTCTGTAGTAAGTTTTAAAGATGAACATAGTCTTTGTTACATCTGTAACTTGGATTATGATGTGAAGATTAATGACGTGTTAGTCTTTGTCCTCTGACAGAAAACCAGTTAAAAACTGTAGAATAATCGATTGGACTGGAAAGATCTGAGCTCTTTAGTCCTTACAGACAAACCACTGAGTTGGACTTATTCCCTGGAACTGGTGTAGCCTCCTTCCTCTCAAATATCCTTCATCTATAGTCTGTGATCTGAAGTGTGATCTATTCAGATGACTCTCTCTGCAGTAGGAAACCATTTGAAATTCATGTAACAGTAACTCTGGAGGAGGACCATCTCATTCTCCAGCCGTGTGACTCACTTCTATAAACGTGAAAATACAGAGACTGCTGCAGAATGATCTAGAAATCAAACAAGTCAGCAAAGAATCAAATGTAGTGAGGTGAAGGATCTCCTGTAAGAACAGTTTATCTGTGATCTACCTGCTGACATGTTCAGAGATGATGCTCATGATTGATTAGTTATACCTGCAGACGCTGGAAGGGGGCGCTCACAGCATCTGATATCTGTCTTTTCAGGGATTAACACTATCACACACCTCAGTCACTTCTTTGGGAATTCTCTCCTGAATGTGTTCACAAAAAAACTATCAAAGATATTTATGATCTCAGGACATCACATGAAAAAAACTACGACTGGCTGTTTCTCCTGAACATTAACTGTAGAAAAGGCCCAAAGTTAGGGACATGAGCCTGCCCATGTGATCAGTCATAATATTCTAATGAGTGTCACCGCAGTATCAACAGGCAGACGAGAGAGCTTCGGTTGTGCCGTTATAACTCAATAGAAGCTGTGTGTGCGTAAATGAAAGTGTGAGTATTTACCTCTTGTATATTTATCACATTGTTTACTCATGTTGATGTTGTTGGTTGATGTTGTTTGGTTGAATGAAAGTCGAAGCCTGCGTGCTCGCGGTATGATCGGTCCCGTTAATGATAGCTGATTGCATGCAGGCTAATTTACGTCCCTCTGCTCACTTGACTCTGTGCGTCAGTGTGAGATGTGTCATGTTTACTTGGAGGCATGTTCATTATACACTTATTACGTCGTATTAAGACAGTTGTGACTGAGCCGAAAGTGTTTAATGTCGATTGAGTATTGTTATTAATGTTGCGTTCCAACTACGCTAATTTGTTAACCGGATGTAGCAGCTTGCCTGCATGTTTCAAAATAAAAGCATCCTGCTGGTTTTTGTAGTTAGAGGATTTGTATAGCAGGACTGAAATGTTAAAGAGGCCTGTACATTCTGTGTTTAAGTTTGATAGTTTAAGTTAGTGTAAAGAGAAATGTGATTTATAATTACTGAATCGCTTGCTGTGTTATATTTCACTGATATTACTTTATATAGGTGAAGTCATT
Organism: Symphodus melops; assembly: GCF_947650265.1. Lineage (NCBI taxonomy): Eukaryota > Metazoa > Chordata > Actinopteri > Labriformes > Labridae > Symphodus > Symphodus melops. Next base: position 1,656,202 of record NC_136692.1, read on the forward strand.
TATGTTATTCTGTATTATTGATACTGTATTTTGTTATTCTTTCTTTTTATAGAAATCTCACATTCACATGCATAACTGAAGCAACCAGTTACATCTACTTGTATGTGCTGCTCTATTGGAAGTAAAGAAGAGCTGAACAGTGAAATCTCTCTCTCTGCCTTTTATTCATCATACTCCCTGGAACCGTGGCCTTAAGTGGTGTTCTGGCCGACACTTTGGGGTGAACCTAGTGATTAAGACAGAACTAGCGCCCAGTCTGAACTATTTTCATTATCTCTACTACATTAACAGAGGAACAGTTTTTAGTGAACAGAGAGGATCATGTTTAGTTTATATTAAAATCAGTAAATTAGTACATGACACTGATTTATAATGTTCATCACATCTGGACTTACTTTGCCTTCCTGCAGTTCCTCACAGCTGGAATCAGTCTCAGTCGTCCCTGCTCTGATGTTTTGTACTTCTTCAGGTTCAGCTCATCCAAAACCTCCTCAGACATCTGCAGCATGTAGGCCAGAGCAGAGCAGTGGATCTCAGAGAGTTCCTTCTTTGATCTGTTCTCTGACTTCAGGAACTCTTGGATCTCCTGATGGACTGAGAGGTCCTTCATCTCTGTCAGACAGTGGAAGATGTTGATGCTTCTGTCAGGAGAGATATCTTCACTGTTCATCTTCTTCAGGTTGTTGATGACTCTCTGGATCATTTTTGAACTGTTGTCTGTCTGACCCAGCAGGCCTCCTAAGAGTCTCTGGATCCTTTTTGGACTGTTGTTTGTCTGACCCAGCAGGCCTCCTAAAAGTCTCTGGATCATTTTTGGACTGTTGTCTGTCTGATCCAGCAGGCCTCCTAAGAGTCTCTGGTTTGACTTCAGAGAAAGACCATGAAGGAAGCGAACAAACAGATCCAGGTGACCATTCTCACTTTCCAGGGATTTCTCCATTGATTTATTTAGAATAAAATCAAGAGTTGAATCTACATGTGTTTCTCCTAAAAAAGCCTTCAGTACTGTTGTGTTCCTGTTGGTGAAACAGTGGAACATGTAGACTGCAGCCAGAAACTCCTGAACGCTCAGATGAACAAAGCAGTAGACTGTTTTCTGGAAGATCACACACTCTGTTTTGAAGATCTCTGTACAAACTCCTGAGTACACCGAGGCCTCTGTGACATCCAGACCACACCGCTCCAGGTCTTCTTGGTAGAACATGATGTTTCTGTCCTCCAGATGTTCAAACGCCAGCCTCCCCAGCTTCAGAAGAACTTCCCTGTCAGCCTCCGTCAGCTCATCTGGACTCATCTGATGTCCCTCACCATACTTGTTCTTCTTCCTCTTTGTCTGAACCAGCAGGAAGTGTGAGTACATGTCAGTCAGGGTCTTGGGCAGCTCTCCTCTCTGCTCTGTGCTCATCATGTGCTCCAGAACTGTGGCAGTGATCCAGCAGAAGACCGGGATCAGACACATGATGTGGAGGCTCCTGGATGTCTGGATGTGTGAGATGATTCTGCTGGACAGATCTTCATCACTGAACCTCCTCCTGAAGTACTCCTCCTTCTGGCCGTCAGTGAAGCCTCGTACTTCTGTTACCCTGTCGACACATGAAGGAGGGATCTGATTGGCTGCTGCAGGTCGAGAAGTGATCCAGATGAGAGCTGAGGGGAGCAGATTCCCCTTGATGAGGTTTGTGAACAGTGTGTTTAACGATGACTTCTGTGTGACATCAGACACAACCTTCCTGTTTGTGAAGTCCAATGACAGTCTGCTTTCATCCAGGCCATCAAAGATGAACAACAGTTTACAGACAGCGAGCGTCTCTGCTGCCACCTTCTGTAATGTTGGATGGAAAACACGGAGCAGCTCAAGAAGACTGTAGCGCTGATCTCTGATCAAGTTCAGCTCCCTGAATGAAAGCAGGATCAGCAGACTGACGTCTTGGTTCTCTGAGCCCTCGGCCCAGTCCAGAGTGAACTTCTGCACTGAGAAGGTTTTTCCAACACCAGCCACGCCGTTTGTCAGAACCACTCTGGTGGGTTTCTGTTGGTTGGGTTGAGCTCCTGTCTTTGGTTCCTGTTGGTCGGGTTGAGCTCCTGTCTTTGGTTCCTGTTGGTCGGGTTGAGCTCCTGTCTTTGGTTCCTGTTGGTCGGGTTGAGCTCCTGTCTTTGGTTCCTGTTGGTCGGGTTGAGCTCCTGTCTTTGGTTCCTGTTGGTCGGGTTGAGCTCCTGTCTTTGGTTCCTGTTGGTCGGGTTGAGCTCCTGTCTTTGGTTCCTGTTGGTCGGGTTGAGCTTCTGTCTTTGGTTTCTGTTGGTCGGGTTGAGCTTCTGTCTTTGGTTCCTGTTGGTCGGGTTGAGCTTCTGTCTTTGGTTTCTGTTGGTCGGGTTGAGCTCCTGTCTTTGGTTCCTGTTGGTCGGGTAAGGCTTTAAAGATGTCCTGGCACTTGATTGGAGTCTCATGGAGGGTCTTCTTTTTAGAGGCTGTCTCCATCTGTCTCACCTCATGTTGGGTGTTCACCTCTTCACTCTGCCTCTCTGTGATGTGGAGCTCAGTGTAGATCCTTTTGAGGGGGGTTCTACTTCCTGTTTCATCACTTCCTTCAGTCACACGTTCACATCTCGTCCTCAGACTGTCCTTATGTTGATCTAAAACCTCCTGCTGACCTCTATCTACTGAAAGAGAGAATGATAGAATCTGATTATTGTTTTCAGATGTTTTTGTTAAAGAAGTAAAAAGAGTTTTAATTTCTAGACTTTTGACATTGACCAATAAAAATCATGTTTTAGGAGGAGATCACAGAAGCACAAAGGTGTACAGTCTTACTTTGTTCAGTGCTGCTCTGACTGACTGTCTGCTGTCCAGGTCCTGGTCTGGATCCATACCCAGGACAGGACGTCTGTTCCTCTCTTACATGAGTCCTCTTCGTCCCCCTGTGAAGACATGTCTTTAGAACTAAACTGATGGTTGACTGATAGAAAATATGAAGATTTATCAAACACAATCTAAAGAGTCAGATGATCACAGAGAGCAGGTAACGCCTTCTTTCTTCTGTTTGGATTCATTTGATTCAGTCAGACTGAACACCATGTGCAGCTTCTTCACAGTCAGAGAATCAAAGAGTCTGATCCTGTCATCCACTGTTTCACTTCAGACAGCTGAGCTCGGGTTAGTCCACCTTTGAACTCAGGTTAGACGTGGTGAAACATTGTGAATTACATTGTGCTGGATCAGCAGTATCAGGGTGGACTCACTCTAGGTCCAGTTGACCCAACGACTGACCCCCCTCCTCGTTCCTCCGCTGGCCTGCACTCACACTGTTCCAGGACTAACCGGGCCTGAGCAGAGTTACCTCTTCTTCATAACATGGTAATACAACACATGCACGGCTTCATGTGAACTTGAAGCTTACTTAGTTTACAACACAGGCAGACTATGAACTAATGTGAGGTAAAGTCTGCGTCCGCACATCAAAGAACAACACGGAGAACATGACAGCTACTTGAAGGACTTTGAGGATTATTTTGAGTCATTTAGTCAGAAACAGATATAACACTGCAGGATTATACTTCATGTTCATGTTGAGTTCCCGTGCTTCTGCTCGTGCATGAGAAACCGCACCATGCCTCAGATCACCTCTTCCATCCGTGCCAGGCCAAGACCACGGATCAGAGCACTCACTCGAGTCAAAGGAATTGGTACAGATTACCTAGTGTTAGTGTGCACTACCTGCACCTGAACGCAACGTGCTCCCTGGCAGGAGGGTCTTTATACTAGATCTGCACAAATGATTTGATTTGAATCTTGATTCTGTGGATAATTGTCCTAAAAAGAAATTTTCCCATTGTTAAAAAGGCCCTCCTGAGATGAACTGTTCCGTTTCCCCCCATAACTTGGTTTAGTCCATGTCGCCGCCAACACAGTACAGTGGTTCGCGCCATTAGATGATAGAAGTTCATTACAGATGCCGAGAGTTTGTTTTTGCTGATCTTAAACATGATCTGTTTACATTTTCTGACTTCTGACTGTCTTGTCCTCTCTGTCGTTGTGGTGTGAATGTCTGTGAGTGAATGGGTTGTTTCAAGGGAAAGGGCGCTGCCCATTAATGCACTTTGGTGTAATATTTTATTATCATGCTCCACTGTTATTGTTGATGCACTTGCGGGGTTATTGCTAATAAACGTACTAATGAGAAGTAGGAGGATAATGGGTAGGTTCAAAGGTTTGTAAGAGTCCTCGTAGATTACAGCTTTACATGGTGACCAACCCTACAAGGAAACATGTGAAGAGACAAGGAGTTAGTAAGAAGACTTACTTTGAGTCTGAGGCGCCAGATTCTTTACTGAAGTCTAGAGGAAGCTCTTTGGACAGATCACTCTTCAGAGACAGACAGCTGGGTACAGGAGACTCTGCTCTCTGTCTGCTCCTCTCAAATCTGTTAAAAAAAACAAGTTTTATATTTCTATGAATCTTTGATCAACTCTCTGATGACAAATCTGTAAAAGAAGCTGTAAATACAAAAAGATCTACAGCTGTGGATGATGAGAAGGTTCCCAGGTTTCTGTTGTCAGGAGGCTTACTTTGAGTCTGAGGGTCCAGCTTCTTTACTGAAGAATATTAAAGGATGGTCTTTGGACCGATCACTCTTCAGAGACAGACAGCTGGGTACAGGAGACTCTGCTCCGTCCTCCTCGTCCTCTAAACGCACATCCATGATCTGATCTGAAGTCAGTCTGAGAGGAAACACAGAAACACTCACTGAGAGATCGACGCAAGAGAAACAGGAAACAGTTTGATCTAACACACACACACACACACACACACACACACACACACAGCTCATATGAATGTAAGTAGTGACGTCATTATAAACTCTCTGTGTTCCGTTCACAGGAGGAAACTGAGAGTACAGAAGTGAAGATATAAAAACTGGATAAACACTCACCCCGCTTCACTCTTTACTGTCTGTCCTTTAAAATGGAGTCTAACTGACTGAACACTTTCACTTTCATCGTCCCGCCTCCTGTTAATCATGAGCCCGGATCACATGTTGCCCCTCCCTCCTCCATTTACAGGAAATCAGCTGTGTGTGTGGATCCAGACAGACCTGCTTTCACTGAATCTCTGCTGAGGTTTTTACAGATGGACACTCACAGATGAGGAGGACGAGGAAGAGGATTTATTATCAAAGCACATTAACACTATGGGAGCGTGCCCCGCTGTCTATTGAGCACAAACGCCACTTTATAACATGGAGACTATTAAATACACTTTGAGAAATGAGCTTTGGTTGAGCGCTGGCTTTGTTGAGTCGGCTGCCCAGCTATCGGTACTGTAGCCCGGCTTGAGTACGGGACTTCAGCCCTCCAGGATTTTGAACTCAGACCCGGGGCAGGGGGCTCTCCGTGGGTGAAGGGTCATTGTTTGATGACAGAGAGTTATGTTAAACTGTAGAAAAGAGATGAGCAGCAAGTTCATAAACCCGGTCGGACTCGCTCAGTGTTTATTGATGTTACTTTATAATGTCAAGAAATACAATGTGACAAACTGCAGAGAACTGTGATGATAAGAAGCAGACATAATGATCACGCAGTCTCAAGGAAACTTGTGTGATTTACTCCTTTGGTGAATCTGAGCTCGTGTAAGAGTCAGCCTCAGAGGCAGCGCTGTGCTTCTGACAGTCAGTGAGAGAATCAAAGAGAACGGGCTCAGGTAACATGTGCAGGCTGTGCAGCATCAGCCTGTCTCTCCTCCCTCTCGCTGAAGAAGCTTCTCTGCTCGTCGACGGCTCTCTGAAGGAGGGCGATGTTCACTCCATCCACACAGTTCAGGACACGGGCACGGACCATCACACCCACATCTGGACGGAGAGAAGGTACAGGTGAAGACGGGTATGACAGTCTTTTTTTTAAAGAGTCTACATCGTAAAGAACAACTTTTAGGATATATATTGAATAAACTGTGTTGGTAAGAAAATGACAAACGAGGAGAAACGTGAACGTGCCGATCCCAAGTGGATGTTAAAACAAAATGTGGTCAAAGTTTCAGATCATGAGGAAAACGTATGTTGGAGTAATCCCGGGATGAGTCTGCATGCTCAGGGCGTTATCCAGCTTCATTTGCAAATCATGTGATAGTTCCCCGATTCTACGAGATGACTTCAAGCCTCTATGTGAGCTGGTGAAAACTCTCTTACATAGACTCTCTTCCCCGAGCGCTGGAGAGCAACACCCCCCTGGCAGCCCTGCAGCGTTCTGACCCAAAAAATGCTTCCTGAGAGCTGGAGTATTATCATCATCATAATTATTAACCACAAAAAAGGGAGCCATTCCTTACCGTCAGCATGTTCTATCTCACCCAAAACTAAATATTGGGCCCCAATTATTGGGTCGAAGGGCTCCACGTACGGCGTGTGGACGACCAGCTGGTGCTGTTTTGAAGCGTGCTGAGCAGACAATGTGGCCCTGGACTCCTCAGGTCGGTAACTGGCCAGTCTGTAAAAATTAACAGAGTGGATCAGTGTCTAAGTCGGTCCTGGTGCTTTTGTGAATTTGGGTCAAACACACCTATGGTATTTTTTTAAATGTTGGTAGAAAGTGAAATTGTTCCATGTTAGAAAAAGTTGGTAAGGTGGATTTTATGTAACATGAGACCGTTTTACACACAGGTTAATACCTTGAGCGTGCAAGTTATTATGTATGCACGCAATATATCATTTTTAGCTCAGTTTCCACCAAGCGGTCCGGTTCAGTTCGGTTTGGTACAATACCAAATTTTATTGGCGTTTCCACCGTCAGAAGTTTGGAATGGTGCCAAAAAATGGATCTGTAATGTCCTACTTTTACCCTTCATTTGGAGTGCCAAGGGTACCAATCTGACCCTAAAAGATCCATTCAGCACCGTTTCCACTAATGGAAATTGGAATAGCGCATTAGCAGATTTTTTTCCTGCATTCTTGAATTTATTAAATAGTAGGTTGCACTGTGTTGGGTTGCTCTAAATTTCACATTATTACATAGCTAATGCAGCTATCTCCATCGTGCTCACATTACTCGAGGTCACAAGTATCTTGTGTGTACAACACATTTTTGGGCACTTCAAGGTCTCCAAAGAATTCTAGAAAAGACAATGTAATCCAGAACTCTTCATGCGTTTATTTCTTTGGTGTTGTTGATGATTTGTCTGAAAATAAATTTAAAAACTAAAAACTACCTGCCGAATGTTCTAACTGACTCTCCTTCCTTTGCAGCTCCATTATTAACTTCCCAGGGAAAATAAAAGACTGCAGCTGCGGGGAGCATAGTCAAAACATACACGAGGACAAACAACTTCATAAAGCGAGTACTTCCGTGTTGTGACGTCAGATCACTTGTTGTTTCTCCGCCTCTCGGATCTTTCTGCGCCTGCGCAAAGAAGGAGGCCCTGTCAGGAGCACTTGTCAGTGTTTGCGCTGCTGCAGCCGGAGGTTACACAATTAACCTCTCAACACAGTCAACTTCTTTCCCCCCCAAATAAGAACAGCGCTTAACTCGGATTAACAACCATGAATCCCGATATTCTGAAAGAGCGGAAAAATGCCACTTTTGACGTCGAGAAACTCACCTATATTTTGGACGGAGGCCCAGAAAAGACAAAAAGGAGGCGAGAAATCGGTGAGCATGAACTGTCCTCACTTCTTTCTCCAACTTTGGGTGATGATTATGGCAGTAAAGATGTTAATTAGACAGAAAGTATTGTTGAGAAAAAAGCCGAAGAGGTTGTCACCTGTTAGCTGCTGTAAGTGGTTGCTAAGGGCAACCCCGCGAGCGTTAGCTTTGTAAACGTTAAAAGTTGACCGGACCTCATCTAAATTTACACGGTATTACGTAAAATATCCCTCTGAAAGCCCGTTAAAGGGCCTTTTCTATTAAAATGAACCATATTGTAATGAAGCAATACCACAAGTTTTATTCGGCGCCTTTTATTGTTAGCAAATAAGTAGTTTTCAAAAGTAACAGGCTCGTGAGGCTTCACGTGTCAGTGCGCGTGAGTGTTCTTCAGGTAAAACAACGTTTAGGTGAGCAGAGATGCAGCATAAAACAAATAGCATTTATCATTATTATTATATTGGTATTATATTATTAGGGCTAAGGGTGATAATAGGGGTTAGGGTTAGAAAAAAACCCACCCCAAACATAATCATGTTTATTTAAATCGATATCACGATTATTCAACAGGGTTACTCATTGATTTTACAACATCAGCATCACCTGCATTAATGCAAACTATGGACTAATTAAAAATGTGCACATCGACGGGAAATAAATACAAAAACAAAATATGCAAAACATGAACAAAGACAAATACAACTAAAGTAGATTTAAAAGTCAAAATCCATTTTCCAGCCCTACCGAGAAGAAGCCATATTTGAGATTAAATATATCACTACAGAAGCTGACGGGAACAATGCAGGTTAAAATGAAGACGATGATGAAAATGAACTTTAACACTGACAGTTTGTAGTTTTTTCTATTGCACCAACTATAGTTGATCGTTTACATTTAGTACATTACGATGGAATTATATCACTTGCAGCATGATCATAAACACCCAATGAACTACAGATGTGACTGTACCATAAAATCATAAACACAGCATAGACACGCAGGTGTAGCAGGGAAGAGAACTGCTTCAGATAGAAGTGATTGTACCCGACCTGAAAAGCCTCTGCATGTTTCTAATAAGCTCCAGCAGCATATGCACAAGATGCACAAAAAAAATTATTCTTCAGCAGCCCCTTTTCTAATTTTCTCTCTCCGTCCTCCTCCTGCAGAGTCGATGGTTCTCAGCGACCCCGACTTCAAGGAGGAGAACCCGAGTTTTCTGTCCCGCAGTGAGCGTTACGACCAGGCTGTCAGGAAGAGTGCCCAAATGATCCTGAAGCTCAGAGAGTACGGCATCGCAGACCCCGAGGAGATCTACTGCTATAAGAAGTATGTTGGTGAAACGAGCTTTGAATCCAAACATCCTCCAATAATACTAACCGTATGTTTCAGGTGTCCTGCTTAACATTTCTCCAAGCCAGCTGCGTTCACACTTTAAGATATTCACAGAGATGCTCAAACCAGCAAAAAACAAATCTTCAGCATTATTCTCCCAGTCAAAGCTGCAACTAACCCAAACATGAGCAGAATCCTAACAGATCATCTCACATCATCATCACACCGCAGGTCACATCTACACATTCACACCTGCTCACACACAGTTGGTGGAGTCGGTCGTCTCTCAGCAGGAAGGTCGAGGGTTCGATCCCCTGCTGCTGCAGCCACATGTCGGCTGTTTCCTTGGTCAATACATTTAACTCCAAACTGCTCCTTCGTCTTCGTTGATGGTCTATAAATCTAGAGTTGACACTGATGGACTCTTTACTCAGCAGCCTCTACCATCAGTGTGCCTACACGAAATGCATATAAACGCCAGGATCGTTGCCAGATATGAGAGCAGTTATCAGGTGAACAGGTGTTGCAGCGATGGAAGCGGGCAGTGGAACTGCTTCAGATAGAAGTGATTGTACCCGAGCTAAAAAGCCTCTGCATGTTTCTAATAAGCTCCAGCAGCAGAAAGCTGCTCAAACTAGGATCAATGTTGGAGATGAAACATGGAGAGAGGTTAGAACGCAGAAAGCTTTACAGACCCATGCAGAGCTGGCTAAACACTGAAGCTACAGTGTCCACCAACATGCAGAGCTGGCTAAACACTGAAGCTACAGTGTCCACCACATGCAGAGCTGGCTAAACACTGAAGCTACAGTGTCCACCACATGCAGAGCTGTCTAAACACTGAAGCTACAGTGTCCACCACATGCAGAGCTGGCTAAACACTGAAGCTACAGTGTCCACCACATGCAGAGCTGGCTAAACACTGAAGCTACAGTGTCTACCACATGCAGAGCTGGCTAAACACTGAAGCTACAGTGTCCACCACATGCAGAGCTGGCTAAACACTGAAGCTACAGTGTCCACCACATGCAGAGCTGGCTAAACACTGAAGCTACAGTGTCCACCACATGCAGAGCTGGCTAAACACTGAAGCTACAGTGTCCACCACATGCAGAGCTGTGTGAGAGGAGGGGGGGACAGCTCTCTGTGATGATTAGAGTTTAGACTGCAGTACATATTTTAAACACTAGGGGGCAGAGTGACATACTGCTCCTTTTACATTCACAGCTAACTGACCTGATGTCGTGTTTCCTGCACTCTCCCTTTGCTCAGTATGATTATGGGATGCCAACGTGAGGCCTTTGGGCTGCACTTTGGCATGTTCCTCAAAACCCTGTACACCCAGTGTGACCCTCAGCAGGCCAGGAAGTGGTTACCTCTGGCGGAGTCCTGCCAGGTCCTGGGCACGTACGCCCAAACCGAGATGGGTCACGGTCAGTCCTGGACTCAAAAACCCCCCTTTAACTTCTTTACTTGCTTTTTGTGTAAGGCCCACCTTCATGAAGCTGCCAGATAACAGCACAGTGCATGATATTTGTTTTATTGTTTTGGCACCTTTACAAAAAAGGTTTTTCAAAAAAAAAAAGGTTGAAGACATTTGTTTGACAGATCCAAATCATGTCAGTCAGAACTTGCAAGTGCTAAAAATGTGTTTTTATGCGGGGTTGAGTTCTTGGACCCCCGTTTTGTTTTGCATAGTTCCCACGATTGAACCTCTGGGTGACGCCGTCTTGGACTCATAAACATGTTCACCCTGCAGGCCGTGTCTTCACGCTCCGCCGTGTCGTCGTGTTACGAGCGCTCCCACCACTTGGATTGGGGTCGGCGTTCTTCCGAGTGAGGTTGACGTCCAAAACTGTACAAATACAAACACCACCTCACCCCTGTTTACACAGATAGAAGAAGCTGTTCTATTAAAAGTTGCACTTTGACAACTATCAGGATTTTAAATCAACATCTGGACGTTTCGTTTGGTCCGTTCCAACACATTCTGCCACCAGCGCTGCTGCTTTCCTGCTCAAATCTCTCTCCCGTGCACTCATTTAAAAAATGACCATGAACCGGTGATCACGCTTGTTGTGTGTCTGTGCTGCTTTGCATCTTTTTTTTGCAGATTTAATCACCTTCGTCTCCGGCTCGGCAGCTTCCACCTCAAAATGAGCAGAAACGGTGACGAAGTTGTTTTGAGAAAGGAGAGCAGAACCTGTTTTTTTGTTGTTGTTCTGTTTATTCAACCTTACATCCAAAGCAAGTGAAGCTAAGTTAAAGCTGTCCTCGGATCACTTAACCAACCAGGCGGGTTTACACATCACAGTGATAGTGGGAAATAAAAGCTTGTGTGCGGCCCAACAGCAAGTCAAGTCAGGTGAAGCAAAGTCCATCGTTAGATTAAAACTGTGTGAGAGGCTATGCAGCGTCAGCTTGCTCCGGTTACATCATCACTCACGATGTAATAGGTCAGCCGTTAAATAAAATGCTGCTTTTTATGAACAATGTTGATTTAGATTAGTGAGTTAAACTTTCACTGAGATCTGCAGGACATTGACTTTTAGAGAGGAAACCATGACCAAGCAAGAAACAGGATCGTACGCTCGACATAAACTCATAAAAAATCACATTGTCAGAGAATAAAACGGCTCCACGTCTGACCTGAAGTTGTGTCTCCTGCACTCTCCCTTCACCCAGTATATATCGGGGCCACCAACATGAGGCCTTTGGGCTGCATTTTGCCATGTTCCTCCCGACCCTGTACTCCCAGTGTGACCCTCAGCAGGCCAGGAAGTGGTTGCCTCTGGCGGAGTCCCTCCAGGTCCTGGGCACGTACGCCCAAACCGAGATGGGTCACGGTCAGTCCTGGACTCAAAAAAACCCCCCTTTAACTCGTTTACTACGTAGTCATGTCAGACCCTCAGACGCAGCTTCAGTCTGCTTAAAAAAGAAATAAATTGGTATTTGGGTTCCTGTGGAGAAGAACCGAAGTCCTGTGGAAAACTGTTCTGGTGATTCCTTGTATGTGTTTGACAGATCTGAATCATGTACCAATATTTAGGCTAACAGATGTAGCATGTATGTTCTAACACTCACACCTGTGATCTAACAAACTATTGTAGTGTTGACGTCTCTCCACTAGGGGCTCACTTTCACAGTTTCAGGCTAACTTCATGTAGCTAACTGGAAATATTGTCCATTTAAAAAAAACAAAACAAACAAAAACGTAGTCCACGTTCGACCCGATGGTTCTGCTGCTTCACTGTCCCGTCCTTTCCCTCGTGTACTGACTGATCATGATGTCATGTGTGCCTTGATTAATTGTTTGTCTGTTTGCAAATGATGACCTCTGTCTTTGGATTGGCTGCTGAGCAGATTCAGGAGGAGAAGTCCTGCTGATGTCTGAAATATTAGATAATGAAAATGTTTTTTTTTTTTATGAGCTCAAATTTTAAAATAAGTGAAGTTTGGTCTCGTGCTACAGGAGAACGTGCTTCTGGGAGCTCATAATGAGAGCGAGCTCCAGCCTCTCAGTGTCTCTTTGTAACATGAGAGGCCGGTGAATCTGCAGTGAGAGAAAATGTAGGTCAGGCCAGCTTTTGTTAGCCCTCTGAAACAAAGCCAAGTGGATGTTTTCGTGAGTTAGCCGTCTTTCATCCCACCAGATCTACAAACAGGTTTTTTTTTCTCCAATGAATATTTTGTTTACCTGCGTTTTGGCCGGTTTGGGGCCAAAGTCCAAGAGTATCGGGGAAGGAGGGAACATAAGGGGGGGGACAGAAACTTTATGTAACCATGGTTTCATGCCGCTCACTCAATCTGACGTCTACTTACTGTTACTGTTCAGAAAATAATCTGATTGAAGTCGCTGTAAACAAAGAAAATTAGATCCTGAATGTTTAAAGTTTAAAGCTCTCATGTTAAATCCAATTCAGTTCCTCTAACATGTCTGTCTACAAACCCCCCAATGATGAGAAAAGTCCATCCTCTCCGTCTTCTGCCTGCTCCACTTTTCAGAAAATGTGTGCTCAAACAGGCCGTTTTGGAGATTTTCCCTTCATGACATCACAAAGGGCAGTAGCCCCTCCCCCAGGTGGGTGACACTCCCACAGCTAGGTGTTTGTTCTGCCCTCTGAGTCTGCCTTCTCACCGTAAACAATAGGACATGGAGCCAGAAAGCAGCGAGTACACCCGAGCCCTTCCAGAGAGGGGGCGTGGTCAGACACAGCTCATTTACATATTTAAAGCTACAGACACAGAAACAGCCTGTTCTGAGCAGGGCTGAAATAGTCTCGGTCTTGGAGCATTCTGGTCTCAGGTATGTCTAAGTCTCGGTTGGTGTGGTCTTCCAAGCCGCTTAGTTCACTAAACCGCTCACACGTGTGATGGTGGTTTTGGACGTTGGGGGGAGGGGGGAGGGGGAGGGTGTCTTTGGTCTAAAGGATGTAAACAGGAGCGTCGGCCTCCAGTCAGAAACAGACCAGAACTCCCTAATCTGAGACTCTGAGGTATCCAAACTGCAGCTTCTCCAGACAGAATGAAATAAAATCAAAAATGAAAGAATTTCAAACCAAATTCTGAGCACATAAATCAATATCAATAATTCCAATATGCATGACATTAGACATTTAAAATTCTTGATGTGACCCACTCAGAAATTATCACACACACTCCTTCCTGTGGGTGAATAAAAGAAATTCCTCACCCTCCAATTTTCTATAATTTTCCCTTTGCGTCTCCCTCTTTGCCCCCTTTCACCTGCTTTCTTCACTCCACCACCCTCCTCCTCCTCCTCATTGTGCCGCGCGGCCCAGCTGTGTGCACCCGGACAGGCCCGAGCCCCTGGATCTCCATCTGGGGATGTTCCTGCCCACACTGCTCAACCAGGCCACCCCCGAGCAAATGGACCGCTTCTTCATGCCCGCCTGGAACCTCGAGATCATCGGCACCTACGCTCAGACTGAGATGGGCCACGGTAAAAATGATCCAGAGTCCGAACTCTCAGGCCCTGTCCATGAAAACAAAAAGAACACACGGGGCCCGTTTGGTTTCTTTCGGTCTGACCATTGATGAGAGCTCGTCCTGCAGGTTCTTGACCCTTAATGTGCGGCCTCGCCCCCCTTTTGGTTCAAAGCACTGCTTCTAAAATGAACGGCGTCCAATCGAAATGCTGCATCCTCTGATTGGTCGTCAGAAAAGCCTCCGAGCTCTTCTTCTAAAGGCGCACCAAGGAGATCGTCCGCCGTCCGTCTTAGTTGGAAAGTCGGTGAGCGGTCGTCGCCCCCCAGCTGAGTCCAGCTCCATCAGACCTCGTCGGCCTGTTTTTTGGCGTTCTCTCTGATTGGCTGTTTGGAGGTTTCATATACCTCCAGCTCTCCGTCACGTTCGGCGAAAGCCTCTTTTCTTTTTCCACGTAAAGACCGAGATCTGACAACGCCAGCGCCGTTTTCAACTTCTTATCAGACATTCTCGATCTCGTGAGAATGGTCATAACAGCGGCCTACCGCCACCTGCTGGCGTGGAGAGTTATCTCCTCTCAGAACGGACGTGGTGGTTGGCTGTCGTCTTTGCGGTGTGTTCAAGTACAACTTTTTGGCCAAGACGTGAGCCGTTGCCCTTCGTCGCCCGTCATGTGTCAGGATCTTTACCGTCCTTTGACCTTTGCATCCACTGTGTGTTCGAGTACAGGTTGTTCTTTCTCCGCTCTCGTTTTGGTGAGCTTGGAGGAGTGACGTCGGTCCGCTCTCATCGATGGTCAATATGACTTTTTAACAGGCCGTACTCTGACACCTCTCGTTCTTCAGCTGGTTCCTTTATCTTTCACCCATCATGATCTGTGATTGTTTTTCCATCATTTGCACTTCAAACACTTCAAACACATCACACATCCACGGCGTTTGACCACTTCTGACGTCTCGGCCAACTCGCTGAATGAAGAGATCCAAACGGAGAGAAAAGTTGTCCAGAGTACGACCTGTGAAAAAGCTCCTCCATGTTGTGAAACCAGCCTCGCGGCTCGTGTGCATCAGATCCTCCTCTAAAGACAAACCGGCCCTGGTGCCCTCCCGTCACCTCGCTGTCTCGTCGTCTGTGTGTTTTTAACCTTGTGTTAGCGTTAGTCTTGAGATCTGTGTTTGGCTGTCGGCCACGATAGCTCCTGGAATAGTTCTGTTAGCCTCGGCTCAGACGAGGAAACCCATCACTCACGTCCTCCAGCACAAACGGCATGTTGAAGGTAAAATGGTTTTTAGGATTGTTACGTGTTTTGAGATCTGTCAAACATCCACAAAGTTCATCACTGTGATGAGGGCTGAACATGACGTCTGTCACTTCCTTCTTCTGTCCTGTCTGTGTGTTCATCATACATGTTGTGTTTTCATCACTGATTCATATGTTTGTTTGTTGTCAGTTAAGCTAATCGTTAAACATTCATCATGAGTCATTTATCTCCAGTCATCCTCGTTCGTGTGTCGGGCGTTGACTTCCTGTCTCTCTGCAGGCACTCACCTCAGGGGGCTGGAGACCACCGCCACGTATGACCCGGCCACGCAGGAGTTCGTCCTGAACAGTCCCACCATCAGCTCCATCAAGTGGTGGCCCGGAGGACGTGAGTACCGCCATAAGTTACTCTGACGTGCTGCGGTCATCTGATCAGAGTGAGATCGGATCATCGCCCTGAATCCGCCACTCGAGCCAAACCGATTTTAACATAAATGCAAGATCCTTCGAACGTCGTTCTGATCCTGGATTAATCTCTCTAGTCTCCTTTGCACACCGTTTCCCACAATGCAAAGCGCCAGGTCAGAGTTGGACATGCCGGAGAGTAACGTCCATCGTAACGGAATCATCAGAACAAAACACACGAGGAGACTTTGTTCAGTCTGCAAGCGTAGTCGGGCCTGGCGTTCTGCAGAATAACCAGCGACAGGCGGTGAGACAATATTTAAAAGGTTTCTCACCCGATGAGTTAAAGACCTTTAACCTGAAACCATCCCGAGCGCCTGGACGTGGATCGTTTCAGAAACAGCGCCGTGGTCTCTGTGTGACATCAGGAACGAGTCTTTAGATGAATCACTGCGTTCACCGCCCTCTCTCTCTCTCTCTCTCTCTCTGTCTCTCTCTCTCTCTCTCTCTCTCTTCCTCTCCCCCTCCAGTTGGAAAGACCTCGAACCACGCCATCGTGCTGGCCCAGCTGTACACTCAGGGAAACTGCCACGGCCTGCACGCTTTCATCACACCCCTCCGTGACATGAAGACGCACATACCTCTGCCAGGTGACCTCCGCCTGTCTCATGACGAGCCGGAGTCAGATCGTCTTTACCTCCCTCTACCTCCTCTGTTGTTTATCTCTCTCTCTCTCTCTCTCTCTCTCTCTCTCTCTCTCTCTCTCTCTCTCTCTCAGGTGTTGTGGTCGGAGACATCGGCCCAAAGTTCGGCTTTAACGAAGTTGACAACGGTTACCTGAAACTGGAGAACATCAGAATCCCCCGAGAGAACATGCTGATGAAATACGCAAAGGTGATGTGACGTTGTGCTCAGGTGTGAAGTATCAGCCGTTATCACCGAGCGATACTGAATGTATTGATCCAGTATCAGTAAACAGCAGAACCAGAGAAAAGCATCTCATGACATCAGTCTGGTTCTTCTGTCCGTCCACCAGGTGGAGCCAGATGGCACCTATGTGAAGCCACCGAGCGCCAAGCTCACCTACGGGACCATGGTGTTCATCCGCTCCATGATCGTGGGCGAGTCGGCTCGAGCGCTCTCCAAGGCTTGCACCATCGCCATCCGCTACAGCGCCGTCCGACACCAGTCTGAGATCCGACCTGGGTCAGTACCTTCAAGTTACGGTCCTTCATAAAGGACCTCAGCGAACCTGCTGCAGCCACTCAGTCAGCATCAGAATCGAAATGAGTCTTAGTGCAAAAAACAGTTACTGTGGGAAATGAGGCTAAAATAAAAAGTACTTAAATAAAATAAAAAATAAGAAGTCAAATATAAAGAATAATAAACAACACCAAATATGCATGAAAGACAATCATTTAAAAAAACAAACAAACAAACTGCAGGAGGCTGATAAACTAGTTAAATGAATCAGTGACCTCAGGTGACCCCAGGTGACCTCAGGTGACCCTGCTCCCTCCGAAGCACATCTCGATGTTTGTGTGTCAGCAGGACTGTAAAGTTGTAAGTTGACAGAGAGGAGCCGATCTCTCCAAATCAAACGATGTTTATCAGAGCTTCATGTTTGTTTCAGAGGTTTTAATAAAAACAACCACACAGCAGCAGTGGAAGCATTACTTTGGTGAATATTTAATGTCTGACCACATCCTCCATTATCAGGACTGAACCCCCCCCCCCCAACCCGCTCCACCAACCCTCTGAGAAATGTCGTCGAAATGTCTGACCATTTCAGACCACGTGATTTGACTTGATGCAACCTCAGTTTTTTTTAATTCTTATTTATCAGGATGAAAAAGTTCAGAAACTGTCAACAAAGAGGTCCAATCAGACTCCGAGCTCGTCAAATACTGACGTTAAAGTTTCCTTTACGTCTCTCAGGCCACGTGGTCTCACGCGCTCGCGGGTGAAAACAGACTCTGAAGACCAGCAGCTTCACTCTCTACTTTAGCTTCTTTGCTCCAAACACGACCTGAATGTGTGTGTGTGTGTGTGTGTGTGTGTGTGTATGTGTGTGTGTGTGTGTGTGTGTCCGTGTGTGTGTGTGTGTCCGTGTGTCCTCAGAGAGCCGGAGCCTCAGATCCTGGACTACCAGACGCAGCAGTACAAGCTGTTTCCCCTGCTGGCGATGGCCTATGCGTTCCACTTTGTGGGCCAGTACATGAAGGAGACGTACCTGCGCATCAGTGGAGACATCAACGAGGGCGACTTCAGCGAACTCCCCGAGGTACGGACGGGGACGTGAAGGAAGTCCTTCTCTCAGGCAGGGTCATAAGAATAAGAACTGCAGCACGCCAGTCGCTTCAGGCAGATCTGTGTCGACTTCCTGTGACACGTCCGTCATGGGTTAAAGTCCTCAGACCTGATTAATGAACGAGAAACCCGTCTTGACCTTAAATCTTTGTCCCTCTGCAGCTCCACGCTTTGTCCGCCGGTCTGAAGGCCTTCACCACGTGGGAAACCAACTCCGGCATCGAGGTGTGCCGCATGTCGTGCGGCGGCCACGGCTACTCCTGCAGCAGCGCCCTGCCCGACATTTACGTCCAGTTCACGCCGACGTGCACCTACGAGGGAGAGAACACGGTCATGATGCTGCAGACCGCACGGTAAACGAGTTCTCACGTCAGCAGGGGAAACAGCTGCAGGTGCCTGTGTAGTAAGATCGGTGTTGAGCTGCCCTTGAGCAAGGCACTGAACCTCAAACAGCTCTGGAGCTCGCCATGTGCAGCCTCCTGTTAGTGCACGTGTGTCAAAACAATAAGAAAAGATGACGTGGAGGCTGGAGGGGAATCACGGGAGTGATCCTCTCTGCTACTCGCTCCAATCCAAAGTTGACCGTTGTCATGACGACCGGGCCAAACCGACCTGAGGCAGAGAAAATTATGTGTCAGAGTATAATCTACAGCAGCAGCAGCAGCTCTCACTTCGTTATGCAGCTGTCTTTTAACGTAACAGCCGGCGTTTCCATGGCAACGATAAACGTATCGGCAACACAAGAATCACGTCGTCGACCACGCGGTGAAGTTTTTAACCTGTAACCTGTCGTCCGTGCAGATACCTGGTGAAGAGCTACCGGCAGGCTAAAGCCGGCCAGCAGCTGAGCGGCATCGTGTCCTACCTCAACGAGGCGCAGCGTCGGGTGGTCCAGCCGCAGCCCGTCGCCGCCAGACCAACCGTGGTGGACATAAACGACCTGGCCAGCCTGGTGGAGGTGTACAAACTACGAGCTGCCATGTAAGACGGAGCGCCACACGCTGAGCCGCCATGTCTGTGACCGCTCAGCACGCTTTGTTTGCTCTGATACAGTAATATTGATGGGGTGTGTGTGTGTGTGTGTGTGTGTGTGTGTGTGTGTGTGTGTGTGTGCGTGTGCGTGTGTGTGTGTAGTCTGGTTGAACTGGCAGCTAAGAGCATCCAGCAGGAGCTGCAGCGCAGGAAGAGTCAGGAGGACGCCTGGAACAACAGCGCCATCGACCTGGTCCGAGCCTCAGATGTAAGTTCAAAGCTGGATTTTAAAACCTATTTTTGGGCCTTTCTGCTTTTATAAGAGAGGACAGAAGACGGCTTGTGAGAGTGCTGGATTCACAGATCGTTAGTTGTTGGAAGGAGGCGGGGCTTATGTTTCCCTCTCTCTCTCTCTCTCTCTCTCTCTCTCTCTCTCCCCCGTGTGTCTCCAGGCTCACTGTCACTACGTCGTGGTGAAGCTCTTCACCGACAAGCTGCGAGACATCGGTGACACGGGTGTCCACTCTGCGCTGTCCAGCCTGGCTCTGCTCTACGCCCTGCAGGGCATCACCAGGAACTCCGGAGACTTCCTGCAGGTCCGCTCGCCATCTGCTCCCGTTTGAACAAACAGCCTCAGGTGGTTTTCCTTCTTTGTGCTGATCCTGGTCTCGTTGCGTTTCGGTTTCAGGCCGGCCTGCTCAGCGTGCCTCAGGTGCTGCAGTCTTCAATTCGCATCAAGGAGCTGCTGTCTCAGCTGAGGCAGAACGCCGTGGCTCTGGTGGACGCCTTCGACCACAACGACAAGAAGCTGAACTCAGTGCTGGGACGATACGACGGGAACGTCTACGAGAACTTGTTCGAGTGGGCTCGCAGCTCACCTCTAAACGCCACAGAGGTCAGTCAGACGTCCCCCGCCTGTTTCCTGATTCGCTGTTTCCTGGAACACAAATAAAACCTTCTTTCCTCCTCAGGTCCACGAATCCTTCCACAAGTACCTGAAGCCCCTGCGTGCCAAACTGTGAGCCGCCCGCCGCACCGCGTTCCCTGGCTGTGACCCTCCGACCCCGCCCACCTCAACAGAAACCTGCGGCGGTCGTCACTCACCAGCACACTGAAGCCTTCCTGCCCCCCCCCCCACCCCCACATTCACCATCAGCCTCTCTGAAGTCCCCTCTGTGTACTGAGACGATTTCAGCTCACTTCTTATTGGTGAAGCACTGGAGGGGGGAGGAGCTTAATCAATCTGTCATTATGGGAGGGAAACAGAACAAGGACGGATATTTATATCTAAAAATCTCAATGAAGTCCTTATTTCTGCACACACACAAAAAGCTTTAAGAGTTCTTAAATTGGCACTTTTCCTTTTTGAATGGATTTAGTTGAATTTCATTTCCCCTCGTCTTCCCTTCATTTTCCGACCAGTGCCTGACGGCTCCACTGTGCGAGTCCCTCAAAACGAGACCTTTTCTGTTCGTCCTACCAAATTGAGAAATGTAACTTGGAACGTTGGACGAGAGCTGTTTTCACTCCTGAACATTTCTAGAAATCTTCAGGACATTTTCCCCTCTGACATGTCTCTCATTACGTTGATACGAAACACCAACGGCGTGATTCGCTCTCGTCCTCCTGCAGGTCACACTGCCGTCATGTTTTGTTTTTTGTTTTGTTTAAAAATGGGAACAGAGAATATCTGGATTTAAATGCTGAACATCCTTCACGGTCTCAACTTACAGCCTTTTCTAGCTGAAAAAAAACCAACCTGAAATATTCTGTTGTTATCCAATCAGAAAGTGAAAACAATCCGCCCAGCGATGAATGTGATTACTGTAATCCGCTGCACAGAAGCCGCTCTTCGTTTTAAATCTAGACGTCGGCTCATGATTGGAGGCGATTCTGTGCGTCTGCATGTTAGTGAACGAGGGACTGAAGATGTTGAAGTTTGTCCAAAGCGCCTGTGAGGACGGCGTGAGCTCTGAGCATGCGAGTTAGTATTCTCCCTCCCCGACGTGTGAGGCGGATATAACACGAGGGTCCAAACCGCCGCCGACTTTAACCTTTTTTTTTTTTTTTTTTTTACTTCTAATCAAACAGATTTCAGGCTACAAAGCTACAAAGAATGATTCTTCCTGTGCTCAGATGTCCAGCTGACTGGATCATGTTTTTCTAGACGATCGTCCCTGTTTTTGCAGCACATAAAATCTGTAATGAACTAACATAGCTGTCATAGAGTTGTTCTATTTTTCCGACAGAGCCGCCTGATTGGTTGTTGATGATGATGATGTTTATGGCAGTAACAGATGGACTCGTTGAAATGAAAGAGGAGGGCTCTCTGTAAACCTGATAAATATGTCAGATATGATAAATAATAAATATGTGCCTCAAGAAGCTGAATTCTGTTTCTTACTGATTGTGAATATTCTCGCTCATAACATTTCTCTGTTTGACTTTTAGATCGGTTGATTTCTGTCATAACGGGCACAATTATCGATATGTAATAACTTAGCTGTTCTCAAACACACTTGTGGAATATTTCATTTGAAATGTTTTATTGAATAATGTTCATTTTTAACATGGTTTTAATGTTTGTGAAATAATTTGAACTGTAAATTAAATTAATAAAAAAATCAACAATGTGCCTCCTGTTTATTTACTGTCTCTAATTCTTCTACAAGTCCCCCCAATCATGAGAAAAGTCCATCCTCTCCGTCTTCAGCCTGCTCAAACAGGCCGTTTTGGAGATTTTCCCTTCATGACATCACAAAGGGCAGTAGCCCCTCCCCCAGGTGGGTGACACTCCCACAGCTAGGTGTTTGTTCTGCCCTCTGAGTCTGCCTTCTCACCGTAAACAATAGAACATGGAGCCAGAAAGCAGCGAGTACACCCGAGCCCTTCCAGAGAGGGGGCGTGGTCAGACACAGCTCATTTACATATTTAAAGCTACAGACACAGAAACAGCCTGTTTTGAGCAGGGCTGAAATAGAGGGGTTTATAGACATGATCAAATACAGGATCAGAGTGGATTTACAACAACACACTTCACACACATGATGAAGAGGAGCTCTGACACTTAACCTGAAGAAGAGGAGGAGATGTGACCTTTGAAAGTAATCAAAATGATCCTAAAATCCACAGGCGGC
The DNA here is from genome assembly GCF_947650265.1 of Symphodus melops. NCBI lineage: Eukaryota > Metazoa > Chordata > Actinopteri > Labriformes > Labridae > Symphodus > Symphodus melops. Next base: position 1,678,194 of record NC_136692.1, read on the forward strand.
CAGTGAAGAGATGTTAAAATGATTGTTTTTTGTTGGAAGCCAGGCTGCTGGTGCTGAATGAATTTTGACTATTTAAAGGGATTACTTTTTTTGACTGAGACAGGTGCATAATGAATTGCATTTAAGTCAAGGAGGGAGGAAATAAAAACTTGAAAAAGTTTTTTTCCAGATGTTTGACCAGTGCTGCATTCGTGTGCAGCTCGGATGGTCAAAGTTTCCAAACTGGAAAGTAATTCTTCCGACCTGAGTGTGCTCACGTGTTCTCAGTTCGGAAAATCTGAATTTCAATGCAGTGTAGAAGATCAGTGATATTTGAGTAAAAAGTTGACGTGCAATACTTTAATTAATAAAAAGTACGTTATCATCAACACGATATATATTGCCCCCCATATGATGACGATTCTGAAATCCAATCGGGAATTCAGGAATGTCATTCTTTTCCGGGTTTCCAAGTTGATGCGCAGGTGTTCAACTCAGAAACTCATTTTACCGACGTGCCGGACAGCACCTGAATGCAGCATTTGGTCCTTCGCTTACAATGAAACTTAAAATTCAGCATTAAAGTACTTTTTCCATCAATTGTTAAGTTATTCAACACGTAGTTTGAGTTAATGATGTATTTGGGGCTGTGGGGGCTCCCGTAGTTTATGTTCTCACACTCGTGTTGCATTCAGGTGATGCTCGGTTAGTCCAAATATCCGAGGTGGGGAAGTCGTTCTTCGGACTTCTTTAATTTTGTCCACCTTGATTTCAGTTCAGAAAGTCTGAAAGTTGTAACAACAACAGCAACAACAGCAACAACAACAACAACAACAGCACAGCGTGGATGCGACAAAGAAGATCACTGTTAAAGGTTATTTGATAACAAAAAATAAAGTTGACGTGCAACTCGTGAATTAATAAAAAAAAGGCATGTTAACAGTCACTACACGTACGTGACCTGCGATGTGGTGGCGATTCTGACGTCAAGTCGGGTACGTACATATTTTTTTCCGCGTCGTTGTTCCGAATTGAGCAGGTGTTAATGTCTTTTTTTCCGACGCGTCCGACAGCACTTGAATGTACCATATAGCACGCGGCCAGTCGTTGTTGGGCGGGCTCGTCTCCTCAGTGTACGTTAGCCCCGCCCCTTCGTGCTCCTCCGTGGAGCTGCAGTGAAGGATGTTGGAAGAGACAGAGAGAGAGAGAGAGTACAGTGGTGGACTATAAGCAGCTACAGTATCGAGACGTGTCGGATATAAAACGTCCTCTAATGAATAATAACCAGGTGGATTCTCCCCGCAGGTGAGTCTGATTAAACTCTACACACCTTTTTTTTTTTTTTTTTTTGTTATAGGAGCGGAAGAGTCGTTAAAAGTAAGTTAAACGTTAACTTAAAAAAAACGGTTACTCGCGAGCTTCAGAAGAACGCCGCCATACAACTTCTCCTTTTTTTAACGACGTTGCTAGGCAACCGCGCTAATATTCCAATATAAAAAGCTTGTTTTTGAGAGGTCTTTTTTTTGTAATTATTCTTTTAAAAGTGGTGAGTTTTTAACTTAGTGTGTGTGGTTTTTTCTTCACGTGCCTCGACAAGCCCTTTGTTGCTCTGCCCGCCCGGACACATACCAACAATCATCTCATGTGTCCTCCTCCTCCTCCTCTTCCTCCTCTTCGTTCCCTTAACGTTAAACATAACCTCAACCTGCACACCTATTCATTCATATCTGCTTCTGTTTGTGTCTGAACTGTGAATAATTATTAATTATTAAAGAAGAAACACCAGACTACAAGAAGTGAAACTTTCTAATCTGCTGTGGCCAAGTGTGACATGTCCCTCTATCTGTAACATACAGAGAGGAGGATGATGAAGAAGATGATTTCTTCTTATTATTATTATTATTAAATTGCTTATTAAAAGTTACTGCAAGTACAAAATAATTGGATGTTTCAAACTGGTTTGTTTTATTTACATGGTCACAGTCGTATGTTTTATTTCTGTTCAGCCTTATTTTAACCTTTTTCTCTTGATTGTTTTAACTTCTCACAAATAAAAATCTTTTTATCGAACACTGTTAGTGAAAAACTGTACAAACTGTGTATGGTCCACAGATGTAATTCAAAGGGCCGATACCCATGTTTGTTTCAGTTTTCTTTTTCCGTTAGACTATCACAGTTTTCTCCCGTTTGACATGAAAACAAGTCGGACATTGTCCAGCAGGTGACTTCATCCGTCCAATAACAAGCTGTCTCTGAATCAGTAGTGGAACACATTACTTCCTGGTGTCTGTCAACATGGCCGATATCAGCTGACACCCATGTTGAAGCCGTGCATCTCTAATAACAGAAGAAACTTTTACAAACAATAAACACAATTCATATTTCCAACATTATGAGCTGACTTTAAATGCACCAGCTGTGTTCACCTGTGTGACAGCAGTTTAACTCTTCACTGTGGAAAAGTCAAATGTAGGTCAGTGTCTCCCTGTTTACGAGGCGTCGT
>NC_136692.1:1680875-1690875 GCF_947650265.1 Symphodus melops
GGCAAAACCAGGAACTTACTTCAGAGGCCTTTAGAGCACGAAGCCTCCAGAGAGAGAGCGAAAAGCCCTGCAGCTTGTTCAGCAGCAACGTTACTGATCAGAAGAAACCTTCAAGTGTGACACTTCAGCAAAAATATCTATTATTAACTCGTGTATCCGTCTGCCTCGGTTTCTCCAGTCGGCTTCCACAGTTTTATAAATGCAAGAGAAATACTTCAGCTGCAGTCTGAACTGTTTTATAGAATCTGCAAATCTTCATCGTTTTCAATATATAACATCTGGCTACAGTCAGACAGCAGGAACATATAACGTATTTATTTATAGAGCACCTTTAAAAACAATCTTCAAAAACAAGAAGAAATCAAACAGACAAAAACGTAAACCAAACAGAGCCAACCGGACCTTTACAGAACCATCATCAGAACCCAGACGAACAAAGACAAGGACGTGTTCATCTGTTCTCTCTCTTCCTACAGTCAGTGTGTCATCTCAGTGAGCTCGCTGCGACCCGGTCACCTCAGGTCCAGCTCAGCTGAGATCAGATCCAGCCTCAGACACCCCCCTCCTCATCAGGGTCTAGAGTCCTGAGGCTTCTCTACCCCCCCCCCCCCCCCTCTGAGTGCACAGTCAACCATGACGCTGCACATTTATCTTTTCCTCAATAAAATTATTCTGAACTCTGACTTAAGTCTCTCCTGATTGAATTCAATCAAAGACTTCATTTGTTCCCGGGGCGGAAAAAAACCCTCAAATATGTCAAAATATGAACATGGACAACATTATTATATTATCTATTATATATAATCTATTATTATTATTAGTAATGAGTCATCAGTGTACGCGTGCAGGAGTTCACCTGCAGTTTAGTGTAAACAAAAAAAAAACACAAAATCTGAATATTTGAGAAATGAGGACTTGTGTTGATGTTGCCGTGGTAACGACACAGGTATTTGTAATGTTTTGATTGAGGTCTAAGATTACATGTATGTCACGTCTTACAATAAGTTTGTGTTATTGTGTCTTTAAAAAGGGGAAACGAGCAGCTCTGTGTTTGTCAGTCGGGATGAACAGAGTGAAGTCAGCTTGTGTTTGCTTCTCCGTCCCCAGGTACACAAGTCGTCAGGTTTCTGTCTCAGGTTCAGCAGTGCTGGAATCACAATGTGTCTGGAGTTTCAAGAAGTCTGCTCCTTTTCCTCGCCTGACAGCGACACGCCGCCGCCGCGCAGGCTAATATTCAGTCTGGTTAAAAATGCATCTGTGTAAACGGGGAAAAGTTATCTGGGTCACACAGTGCGAGTGAAGACGTCGTTTGTGTGGGGCAGAAGAACTGCCATCTTATTTCTTTCTACATCCAGTGTCGGCGAGGACGACAAATAATGAGAAGACTTATCTTTAGAAATCTCCAATTACAGAACATTTCCCACGGGAGTAATCATACCTCTTGGCTTTACATGAACTCGATTCATTGGCTCGTGTTTCTCAGGTGTCTTCTTATGTTCATGTGGTTTGTTTGCAGAGAGGGGGCTACAGAAACGAGACTCCCCACACCCGTCCCATTTGTGTAATCAAAGGAGCAGGTCAAAGGTAACCTTATCGTGTGCCTGATGACTGATAAGGACGTCCTTTTCTTCGTATTATTATCTGGACAGGATGTGAACTGTATAGCGGTAACGGCGCCCGATGGTCTTCAGGAACTGTTTTGTGTTAATTGTTTGGTTGCTGTCATCAGTAAGAAGTGGATATAACCACTGATACGCCAACCAGTGGGTTTGTTTATTATTATGTTGACGCTTCAAGTTTTGTATTTTTGACCCGTCCAACTGTCTGATCCATCGTGGTTGTTTGGAGCCGGAGGTGACCATTTACAACGAGTAGGTGGACATGCTGCTATCGCTCTGTTCTGGTGGAAAAGTAAGAAGCGGTGGCGACTTGTCATTGGACGGTGTTTCCACAGCACGCTAAGAGAGGAAAACCCAAATGTTGTTTTGTTCCAACTAAGTTTAGGTTATGTAAACATCACCAGTCAGGACAACTGTTTAAAAAAAGCTTTTAGATTGACTCACTTTTGGGGGTTTTTGTTGCTGGTAGACCAAAAGCACAGCACAGATTCATTTAAAGCACAGGGGGGGGCTGTTTGAAAAGGGGGATTATATGTCTTCTTTAAAATGTTCTCATTTAGCTTCTCAGTTGTGAGAGGGTTACCTATTTGTCTTATGACAATGATAAATGAAACAAAAACACCCACATGCCCAATTATCAGGTTCCATAGGCCTACGGGATTCAGATGACATATTTTGCTTTATTATTTATTATTATTTATCTTTAAGGGGAACCCTTCTACCCCTTTTCAAACAGCCCCCCCTGTGCTCTAAATGAAACATCTGTGTTTCTGAGCTTTGGTCCAAATATAACATGAATCAAGCAGCAGCTCCGTTTAGGTGTGTGTGTCTCTTTAAAGACAATGACCCCTCCCACACACACACACACACACACACACACACACACACACACACACACACACGAGTTTTCCAGAGTTTCCTGAGTTTTCACTCCTCTGTAGAGCGAATGAAACTGGAAATCCTGCTCAGAAGTTTTGCCGTAGTCTAGAGATGGAGTCCATGGGAGGAGATGCCAGGAGAGGGGAGGGGATTATCTTATCCCACTTGTGACGTCACAAACAATTTGAAACGAAGCATTTTTCTCTGTGTGGTAAGACTAAAACAGACCATAAACAAATGACTGGATGGATTTAATTAAAATCTTGTGGGTTGAGAGACACTCAGGTTACCCAAATAAATTTTCAAAAACACAGTAGAAGTTGACTTTTCAAAATATGTCCCCTTTTAAAATCAAGAAACTGGGGCAACCACCATCTTTTTCACGCTGGTTTGGACGACAGTTTGAGTATTTTTCACATTTTCTCCTCTTAAACTGATGTGTCAGTGTGTTCTCGGAAAGTTGCCAAAGTTAAATTACTTATAAATTGTTATCTTAAATGCGTGCTGCTGTTATCAAATAGACTCTGATTGAGAAAATGACAGTAGTCAAAACTTTTCCCGCCTCGTTGCTATGGGACACTCACCGTCTCTTAGATACTGTTGCCGGGCAGAGCGTTCTCGGACAGCGCGAGCCCACTTCTCCGCCTCCTCCAGGTTAGCGCGCGGGTCCTGAAGCGCGGCGAGGCGAAAGCACTGCGCCGCTCTCTGCCGCGTCACCCCGGAACTCATCCAGCGACGTTTCAGCGGGTAGAAGTACGCGGACAGGTACGCGGCAGGGTCCGCGTTGTCATCCTCCCGGTAAGCCCGGCAGCCGACGCAGTCCTTCAGGCTCAGAACCAGCTTGTTCCGTCCGACAGGTGTCGATGTGAGCCTCTGGACGATGAAGTCCTTCTCGGTGAGGCTCACCGCACAGCGGACTTTTCTGTTGGCGGTCACCGTGAACTCCCCGTAAAGCGAAACCGGGTTGTTAACACAGGTGAAGTTTTCCGGTTCGTCCATCCTGAGCGGATGGGGGGAGGGAGGGGGAGAGACTGAGACTCTCGGGACAGGGGGGGTCCGGGAAACGGCAGCAGCCTCGCGCTCACATTGTTACCCGCCTGGATGCTGCGAGTAAAGTGGAGACGAGAAGACTGCAGCTGACAGCCCGCTGCACGCGCCCCGCTGCACGCGCCGGGGTCAAGTCAGAAAATACTCGAATGTACCTCATCCGGTCATATTTCAAAGTAAAAGCCCTATTATCTCATTGGAGATTCTAGAGTCTGTATTGAACTTTTTTTTTTCAAAGATAACATAAAATATGACTATAAAAAAACGGTATGATTTCAAAATAAAACATTAAAGATAACCACCATAAAGGAAGTAGTGTTATTCAAGTGTGTCTGCCCCAGAACAGAGAAGCTCAAAGCGAAGGAGTTAATTATGGTCATAATAACCCATGTTCCTTTTTTCAGGTAAACAGTGTCCAAAATTCTCATTAACCGAGACATCTGAAAAACAACGCTTAAAAGTTATTTTTACAACAAAAACACTTGAGAATAATACATTTATAATAAATAATGATACATTTTAAGCACTTTCTGCTGTACAGAGTATAGAAAACAGCATTTTAAAACATTTCAAATATCTAAAACAAAATTAAACACACACTGAGACTCTCAGGAAAACATACAGAGAAAATGTGATTATGTTGATTAAAGTTTCATGCCGGTTTACACTACACATGTTTAAAAAAAATAAATAAATAAAAACTCACTGAAGGAAGTAATTGGTCCATTTCACGATTTTATTGTGAAGGGTTATTTTCCGGTTTTTGTGGATGGCTCCCAATAGCTTCAAGAAACTTCACTTACAACCAGTTTTAATTGGCGTTTGCTGCTCAGTAGTTTTTACCCCGCTGAAAAGAGGAAGTATGCTGCCACCTAGTGGTGATATTAACAAAACACCCGGTTAAAAAGAAAAACCACACTAATAAATACTCTGCAGGGTCGGGAAGAGACAAGAATCAAATAAACATAAAGATACTCTGACTGAAAATGAGCAGAAGTAAAAGTAATGGTTTTGGTCTATAGATCTTTTCAAGTTAAATAAAAAAATTAATTATTTTAAAGATGACTTCCTGTGTGGTTATTTTAGTACCTTAAGGGTTAAAAAGTAAAATATTCCCCTCATGTGCAAAAAACAAACAAACAAGAATTTGAATCTCCAATCAGGTTGTTTAACGTAAAACTTTAAATGAACATCCTAATTTCAGGCCGGGGCCGTTTAGCGGTGCTGCACATTTAGAGGCCTCTGTGCTGATTAGCTACAACTTTTCTTTATTATTATTCTAATTAGAGAAAATGAATGTTTTCACATTTTAATGAGTAAAAATGGATCAAATCTATTCAGTTAATTAAAAACTAATCACACCAGTCACGGTGTCGTTTTATCCTCCGTCTAGCTGCTTCCCACTTTTCAGAGATTTGGACACAATTAAGGATCTCTGTGAACATTTTAATTAAAACTGCAGCAACAAACGTTGATTATGATGATCAGAGGTTGAATCTAATTAGGCTCCCTGCATATAAATGCTGATACCCCCCCTGATGGAGTCTAGACCCTGGTGATGGTGGTGATACCCCCCCTGATGGAGTCTAGACCCTGGTGATGGCTGTGATACCCCCCCTGATGGAGTCTAGACCCTGGTGATGGCTGTGATACCCCCCCTGATGGAGTCTAGACCTTGGTGATGGTGATGATACCCCCCCTGATGGAGTCTAGACCCTGGTGATGGCTGTGATACCCCCCCTGATGGAGTCTAGACCCTGGTGATGGCTGTGATACCCCCCCTGATGGAGTCTAGACCCTGGTGATGGTGGTGATACCCCCCCTGATGGAGTCTAGACCCTGGTGATGGTGGTGATGCCCCCCCAATGGAGTCTAGACCCTGGTGATGGTGATGATACCCCCCTGATGGAGTCTAGACCCTGGTGATGGTGGTGATACCCCCCCTGATGGAGTCTAGACCCTGGTGATGGCTGTGATACCCCCCCTGATGGAGTCTAGACCCTGGTGATGGCTGTGATACCCCCCCTGATGGAGTCTAGACCCTGGTGATGGCGGTGATACCCCCCCTGATGGAGTCTAGACCCTGGTGATGGTGGTGATACCCCCCCTGATGGAGTCTAGACCTTGGTGATGGTGATGATACCCCCCCTGATGGAGTCTAGACCTTGGTGATGGTGATGATACCCCCCCTGATGGAGTCTAGACCCTGGTGATGGTGATGATACCCCCCCTGATGGAGTCTAGACCCTGGTGATGGTGATGATACCCCCCCTGATGGAGTCTAGACCCTGGTGATGGTGGTGATACCCCCCCTGATGGAGTCTAGACCCTGTTGATGGTGATGATACCCCCCCTGATGGAGTCTAGACCCTGTTGATGGTGATGATACCCCCCCTGATGGAGTCTAGACCCTGGTGCTGATGGAACAGAAACCACTCTATGCAACCAGCAGATGGCGCTGTTGGATCAAGACAGAAACACACTGATTGTCGTCACTTTGCATGAAGATTTAAAAATCTTCAAACACTGAGATGAATCAGGACGGCCGGCAGAAGAAGCTGCACAAAGGAGGAAAGTGACTTCAGTGGAGTTTGGTGGAGAAAAAAAAGAAGAAGGTCACACTTTAAAAAAATCACCTCAGGAATGATTCTAATTGATTTATTTTACTTTATGAGACAGTGGACACATGATGTGGAAGAAGATCAGGTTCAGATCACGTGATCGGAGCAGGTAACACAGCTGCGTTATACTCTTTTCTTTTCTCTGTATGTTCTTTATGGAGAGTCATCACACGAGAACAACCGGAGAAGAAGCATCGAAGTCCGCCGAAGAAGACCGACCTGATCGACGCTGAGGTGCATGTTGTTTTCAGATGTTTTGTTAAAAGTGAAACAGGTCGAGAGTGGTCGGGATGACTGAGGTGTGTCCAAAGACAGAGAGTAAGATTGATCTGATACCTTCCTCTTATAGAGTCACATTATAAACCTGTGCAGCTGTGATGTTCCCGAGGATGCTGTTGCTTCGAGAGCACAACAAAGAGGTGGTCTGACTTCTCCACGGTCAAATCAAAGTCACTCTCGCGTTGTTGTTGTTGTTCTGCCGGCACACGATCCACAGAGAGAGAGAGAGAGAGAGAGAGAGAGAGAGAGAGAGAGAGAGAGAGGAGTGGGAGGAGGAGGAGGAGGAGAGCGTGTATGCAGATGGGAATTAGTGGTCCCAGTACACACCTGGAGCCGGAGGGGGGGGGGGGGGAAACAAGATGATCTGATTCACATGCATGCAAGGCTTGCTCCACAGAACACACAGCACGCTGCATGCTGCTAAAAAAACAACACTTTCACCCACTTCATGCCACAGAGAGAGAGAGAGAGAGGAGCTGTAGGCTTCACCAGCTCTGGCTGTGAATGCAGCTTTTCTCCCCTCAAAGCCATTCAGCGCTTTACTTTGAACATGAACACATTATGTAATTTGCTGCAACGGGGAGGGGAGGGGGGAAAAATGCCTCTGGAAAAAACATGCATGTTTCTTCAGCATGAAAATCATTACAGTCCCCCCCCAACAAAAGAGGCCTTTCATTTCTAACTGCAGGGTAGATGCGTGATTTCCTAAATGCTATTGATTAAAAAAAAAAAAAAAAGAAGAGGCACAGCTGAGGAGCGGGAGACGAGCTGTGAATGGAGACGGTGGATTTTTCACTTCCACCGCTCTCCAGCTGGGAGCTCGATTGCCGCCTGAACTTGAAGAGGGGGAAGAGGGCCGACCCTGCATATATACCCCCCCCACACCCCCCCATATCAAACATAAGACAGTTCTGTCACCTACATGTGCTTGAGCGTATAACTTTTGAGAGGTTCCTTCTCAAAAGGGCCGATAAACATTTCTGCACACATGCCCCAGTTTGCACTAATTGCCATGGCTGGCATTCCTCGCCATCTGGTTTCATCTCCTGAATAGAAGACGCCATCGCCACAAAGCTTTATATCTGATAGGGAGTCATTAGCTGTTGCTAAGGGCGATGCAGAGCAGATGTCAACTTAGCGCATATCAATACAGTCAATACATCAACCTAATCAGGCTTTACGTAACTTCTTCGTATCTGAGCCTGCTTCGTCTCTATCTCCAGCCCACACACACACACACACACACACACACACACGGAGTGGGAGTCATGCATGTCATATATCTCAGCATTAAGTTAGCATTGGCATCCAACATGACAGATCCCCCGTCTGGGTCGCTTAGCACTGATGTCTTGCAGAAAGGTTTCGCCTGTCTGCCCGCCTCTCCTTCACTGGCCCCCTTTAATTCTGCTCTGTTTCTTCACATCCCCCCCCCTCCCCCCCTCCTCCTCCCCCCCCCTCCCCCCCTCCCCCCTCCCTCCTCCCCTTTGTCAAGAAGAGGCCGTTATTATATAAGAGTTATGAAAACATGCCAGCAAACAATGACACATTTTGAGCTCTGAAAACATTTAAAAGCAATAATCGTGAGAAATGAGGATTTTGCAAACGCAGTCGTTCATCATTTCAGAGCCAATAAAGTTGTCGCTGTGGGGGGGGTGGGGGGGGGAGCGGCGTGCACGATCACTCACTCATCCTCCTCGTGCGGAGCTCATCCTGGAGATGAAGTCAAAATGGGTCTTTGCTCTCATTGTTTGCACACAAGATGAGACAGAAATCCGTCTCTGCCTGTCGACTTCATGGACACGTGGACGTCAGGCAGTGTTTTCAGAAGCAGGCGTTTTGAAGTGCAGCGATGGTGGCGGCCATGTTGGAAACTAACTTTTGGTCAAACAGCTGGAGCGGACTTGGAGGCGTGGCTTCTGACAAACAACAACAAGTCAACCAAATCCTGCCTCTGTGGGACTTCAGGGTTTTCTTCCCCAGGAGCGGAGCGGAGCGCTGAGAGGTGAAGGTCGACTTTTCAGATTTGATTCCCTTCGGAGCTCTTAGTCGACGTCGAGGAGTAGCTGTAGCTCGTTGAGGTTCCCGGGTGTAACCATGATGTTACTTATTTGCCCACTCTTTTTTTTTTCCATTAGCTTGTTTGACCTGAAACACTTTTCATCAGACAAGTCCATCATCTCCAGATCACCATGACAACCGGAGCAGCCTCTGAGCTGCTCACCGGCTCGTCTTTAATCCGATTCTCTCTCGGCTGCACCGACCGAGCGAGCGGCTACGGGGCCGCAGCCGAGACTCTGACTCACTCACTGAGCTGAAGATGTGCCAAGCCGGGCAGACGGAGGGGGAAGCCCGGACCGCTCCCTCTGTCAGCGGGGGAATCACTCCTCATTACACGTGGACTCGGTTTATTGGGTCACCTCCATTTGGGGGGGGGGGCGGCCTGGCTGTTGGAGCGTGGCCGAGGGGGGTTTGAACAGCTGGATTAGCATGACGAGACGTGCAGTCATTCAAGATGAACACTAACTTGCCTGACTGGATTAGAGCGAGGCCATGTAACTCCTCAAATGCATCTTTATTTTTTTATAAATGTGTCGAACATAAAGTCGACAAATCCAATAAACCAGAATTCACACTCAGATAAAAGAGAGGAGACTCATCCTGATAAAAAACATGTTATAAATATGTTTCTCTTTTTATCTAAATTATTTCAATCAGGAGAGACAAGTGATATTAAGAATGAATTTATTACAGTGACAGAGTGATGGACAGAATGAGATTTGACAGAATGAGATTTGACAGAATGAGATTTGACAGAATGTTTTGGCGCTTGGACTCTATGAGGTTTAAAAGGAGAGCTGAACGATGATAGGCCGAAAACGAAGGAGGAACGCTGCGCCATTGGTTAGAGGAGGTCCGGTGACAGAACAGCTGATTAACCCACGGACGGCCCAAACTGACAGCTCGAGAATGACAGCGTGAAAAGAGTGACTGAGAAACCTGATTGTGGATCACTTAAAGTCTTCCTTACTGAACTTTCGCTAAGCTTCATGTTACTGATTGTTCATTTCCTGTTTTGCTTTGTACATAAAGTTGTCTCTCTCTTTCACATCCTGCTCGCCTGTGTTTCGTTAACGCCTCGAAACTCTTCTCGTTTATTTGTTCTTTGTTTCCTTTTTTTAAACCAGGCTGTAAACATGTTCATGTCTGCTGCTTTTTGAATGGGTGTGTATGTGACTTCCTGTGCTGCTGCAGCCAGCCTCTAGTGGACACTCCCGGAACTGCAGGGTTGTTAGCTTCATTTGTTTTAGCGTTGCAGGTTTAGCGCTTGCTGTGAACGTGTTTATTTCTGCTGTTACAAAAAAATGGCGTTTTAGTAAGGAGCCTCAAGTGGACAGTGTGTGAACTGCAGTTTTTAACATTTCACTGTCAACTTCAGGAGGATGATGCTTCATTAAAACAAATGAAGTCCAGTTCAGAGTTTGTTTGTGGAAATCCTGCAAAAACCACAAAAACCCCAGAGTTTAGGAGGAACACTGAACATAAATATCTGGT
>NC_136692.1:1695875-1715875 GCF_947650265.1 Symphodus melops
AAAACAAAAGTCCTCAGTAACCAAGAAAACAACTAAATAAACAAACAAAAACAAAAAAACGAAATAAAAACAGCCTTACTTTAAATAAGTAAATAACAGACAGAACGCCGACCTCTGATCGATCGCCTTCCTGTGTTTGTGTACACCGTGCGTGGTTCTTTCTCCCAGGATGCTTAGCGTCACCTCGCCTGCTTGTCGACGTCCGTCACACATAACGTGTCGAGTGCTTTAAAAGTCAGTAACTTCTATTTGTTACAAGTTACTGCAAATAGTCACACGGAGAAGAAGAAGAAGAAGCAGAAGAAGAAGAAGAAGAAGAAGAAGAAGAAGAAGAAGAAGAAGAAGCAGAAGAAGAAGAAGAAGAAGCAGAAGAAGAAGCAGAAGAAGAAGAAGAAGAAGAAGAAGAAGAAGAAGCAGAAGAAGAAGAAGCAGAAGAAGAAGAAGAAGAAGAAGAAGAAGAAGAAGAAGCAGAAGAAGAAGAAGAAGAAGAAGAAGAAGAAGAAGAAGGAGGAGAAGAAGAAGAAGAAGCAGAAGAAGAAGAAGAAGAAGAAGAAGCAGAAGAAGAAGAAGCAGAAGAAGCAGAAGAAGAAGAAGAAGAAGAAGAAGAAGAAGGAGGAGAAGAAGAAGAAGAAGCAGAAGAAGAAGAAGAAGAAGAAGAAGCAGAAGAAGAAGAAGCAGAAGAAGCAGAAGAAGAAGAAGAAGAAGCAGAAGAAGAAGCAGAAGAAGAAGAAGAAGAAGAAGAAGAAGAAGAAGCAGAAGAAGAAGAAGCAGAAGAAGAAGAAGAAGAAGAAGAAGAAGAAGAAGCAGAAGAAGAAGAAGAAGAAGAAGCAGAAGAAGAAGAAGAAGCAGAAGAAGAAGAAGAAGCAGAAGAAGAAGCAGCAGCAGCGAGCAGGACGGTTTGAAGAAGTCTTACTCTGTGGTCTTGTCTCTTCTCGATGCTCCACTCTCTCACATCCCTCCACTGCTCTGGCAAACGTGCATCAGTCGCCCCTCGGCCGTCTCCCCTCGTAGCCATGATGAGGTCTCCCTCTTCGCTCTGTGTCGCCAAGCCACGCCCCCCCCCAACCTGCCCCCCCCCCCCCCCCCCCCCCTCCTCGGCCCCTTCATGTGTCCGACAGTGAAACTCGATTCTGGACACGGATACTCTTCAACACAGAGGGAGGTGGAAGTGATCTGACCTTTTTGTTCATGTTGTGACCACGCATGGCGGCACCATAGTGATCGTCTTTGTAGCTTTCTCACGCTCTCACTCATCATCTTGCAGATTTGATCCCGCCGTGTTTACACGTCACTGCACGCGTCGACTTCACGGGGACATTTTTTCAGCTGAAGGGCGACAACTGATGAAGCGGGACAGTTTGCGTTCACATGTGCGGCGCCCGCCCCGGAAGGTTTGAATGAAAACGTTCAGGAGCTTCTCGCACGTGTCCGTCTCAGTGTCGTGTCGAGGACGCCGTGAGTGCAGCACGAAAGGTCACCTGAGGTCTCACCTGTTGAACACAGACGTTGTGTGGATGCTGTCTATACATGTACAGAGAGGTAACACAGGTTAGACTGTTACATCAGCTGAATGTACCTCAGTGTTTGTTATTCAAGGGAACATTATGTTCAACAGCATCGTGCAGCAGAAGAACCTGATGGATCTCCAGTGATGAGAGAAGGATGATCGCAGGTTATTATATTTTATTGGGAACATATTTTATTCATAAGCAAAAACGTTCGGCCTCCAAGTCAAACTTTCCTCATTTTATGGCTTTATAAATCTTTAGTCCTGGTTAAAAATAAAAAGAATTCACAATATTTACAGAACTATGAAAATACATTTGATTTACTCTCTGAAAAATAATGAAATTATTAATGCAAGCTAAAGAGGGAGGGGGGGTCTTTAATTTGTGGCTGTGTCTTAGTTCAGGAGTAGCATCCTTGCAGAGATCGGGTCACTGCAGCGTTTCGAAGGCGGTCTTTTAAACTCCTGACACGAGAAGGAGGCGGAGCTTGTCGGACCGTAGAAGCCCGGGATTGAATTCACAGATAGTTTACAAATCACTCTGCTAGCCTCATGCGTCGACGCTGCACTAAAACACAGATAGATCTGCAGCATCGACTTCTTTACATCAAATCTGCATCTTAGACATGATTCATAATAAACCTTTTTATCTGTTATTACCTGAGTGAGGGGCATCATGCACTTAGTCTCATTTTGCAGCGTCTCTGGTGCAATCCTGGCAGGCTTCCTGCTTTTTCTCCGGGTGTTTTGGAAATCTGCAAGAAGAAGAAGAAGAAGAGGAAGAAGAGGAAGAAGAGGACGTGAGGGACGCCTCAGGTGTTTAAAATACTGTTTTAGAAGAACTTGGGAGGAAAGAGTGAAGTAATGATTGTGGAGTTATCTGAAGAAGGTCGGAGGAAGTCATCAGCAGTTAGCTGCGAGCTAGCATGAGTGGCGTGCTGCTGCAGTCATGTGGATTATACTCGACCTCTTTAGCTCGTCTGTAAACATATTCTCTTCCTCAGGTCGTCGTGAACAGCAGCAGGACCAACCACCAACTTCCTCATTAAAAATCCCAGCACACATGTAGGGCTTGTTTTAACCAATCAGAAGTGTTCAATGAAAATCGTTGCCGTTTGGACCTCAGACGATACAAAACGAAAACAATATTGTTTTCCAGACACGCCCACTAAAGATTGCGCTGCGACTCATCTTTGGGTCCCGACCCACCAGTTGATAAACACCGGTCTAGACAGCGGAGAAGCAAAAAGATTCACTCCCATGATTCCCCGCCAGCCGCGACTTCATCTTTTGTTGTTTCATAATCGAGAGCCCCCTGGTGGTGGAATCTAAATATTGCGCGTTTAATTGTCCGTGATTGTTTACTTTTTAATGCATTTTCTTTTTTAGTTTAGTAAAGTGTATTTCAATTAAATTGAACTCTTAAAGTAATTATCCGTTAGCTGTTTGGCATTTAGAGGAAAATAACAACGTTCAGACTCAATACAAATATTCTGTTCAATACCAAAGGTTTGTTACGCCTTCCATAAAACTCTGAGAAAATGTCAATATAAAAGAAAATGTCTGAAGCCGAGAAAAAAAAAAATCTATAGTCCTGACATTTATGTAACAGAACATTCAGAACCAGGCGTGTTTCAGCTGATCCAACATAATCATCCTGGCATTTACAATCACTCTTTTATCAGTTTGTAAAATCCTCCAGGTGTCGGAGACTCCCGTCAGTTTGTTCAACAACAACCGGCGCTCTTTTCCTCCGGCGCTCGGTCACCCCTGGAATCAATTCAAACGCCAAACTCTGGAGTTCATCACTTCACGTAACAGCTTTATCCCTCCATAGCCGTCGATCGCCCTAATGAGCTGAACATCCAAGAAAGGATCCTTTCAGCAGGGGGGGTCGAGCCTCTGATGGCGAGCAGGGCTCTCATGACTCCTGTTGTGGTTTCTTCTTTGTCATCACCGAGGCGCCGCGCATCATTACACCTAACCGTGTGGAGGGATCGATACCTGACGACCTGCAAGCAGATATTGTCTCCAGCACCCGAGTGTTCGTTTCCTCCTGTCTTACCGAGCTTTCACACGTTGATGAAAAAGGCCATGAAATGTTCACGGTGGGCTGCATGTGTGAACGCAAACAGCTGAATATTTAATATCCGACTTTACCCAGACTTGTTCCTGCCTCTTCCTGGTGAACTCCTCCTTGTGAAGTCGGGGTCGTCTGCTGTATCATCATATCCTGCATCCCAGACGAGTCTGATGACGGGATCTCTTTACGATCGTACGAAGAAAAGTCGACTCTTTACACGGGGTCTGGATTGTCAGCTTCTGATTTCAGATGCTCACACAGGTCAGCATGTGGTGGACACTGTAGCTTCAGTGTTTAGCCAGCTCTGCATGGGTGCAGCTTTTTAGCTCGGGTACAATCACTTCTATCTGAAGCAGTTCCACTGCCCGCTTCCATCGCTGCAACACCTGTTCACCTGATAACTGCTCTCATATCTGGCAAACCCAGGGGCGTCCAAAACGGCCTTCAAAGCCCCGCCTACCTTCTCTGGTCCAATCAGATCCAGAGCATTCAAGAGCAGAATCTAAAGTTAGAAGGAGGACATACTGGCTGCTGCATTGTTTCCATCATGATCACAGAGAAGGAGAGCGTCATCATTCATCTGTTGCACCTTTAAAGCCTCTGAACACCCACACAGGTGTTTTCAGTTAGCCTTGACAGGTTGTAAATAGGTCTGAGGCCTGGTGAAAATGTACGAACAAGTCAGAGAATCCTCCTCCTCCAGTGGTTTCCTCGAAATGAAGAGGCTGGTGGAGCTGTGGTCTAATCATGGTCTAATCACAAACACCTGTGTGGGTGTTCAACAGGCTTTCTGATTACACAGAAGCAGAACAGACTGACTTATTTTATTCCTCATTAGAGAAATAACAGCAGCAGTGAATGCATCATTTACACACATAAATCCTCCGACACAGATCACACGCCCAGCGTCTCATCGGTCAATAAAAACAACCTCGAAGCGAAATCAACACAAACTCACGTCTTGAGCGGGCCGGTGAAATGTTTGCGGAGGACTAGAGCCAAAGTGGAGAGGAACATGATGGTGGTGCACATGACCTCCGTCCGCAGAGACACAGAGAGACCATGAACCGTCCACAGAGGATCCAGGAGAGCTGGGTCTGTCCCCCCTCTGCGTCTTCTGCTGATCAGAGTCGAACGGGGGATTAGTCAATCCCAGATTAGAGGAGATGACACGGTGCATTATTGTGGCACAGCTGCACACTTAAGCTACGTTGTGATGTGTGTGCATGATTCAGACATTTGCTGCATAATCTCTCTTGAATAGCACCGAGCTGCAGGCGGGGTTTTCCTCGTTTCTGTCCCCCTCGCTCCTCCTGCTGTCGTCTCATCATGCTCCCCTCACTTTGATAAACACGAGGCCACCTGCAGCCCCCCTTCCAGGACGTTTCCCCCCTGATCCACTGCAGGGCTGCACAGCGTCGCCTCACAGCGAGGAGGTTCCTGGTTTGAATCCCCATCTGACAGTCCAAAGTCTGTCTCTGTAGGTCCGTCTTCCCAACTCTAAGTGGATGCACACCAGTCATACGATGAACGAAGTAAAATAACAACATGATGCATCAAATCTTTCAAAATAAAATGAACCTAATTAAAGTCATTTTTTGCATTTTTTTGCGTTTTTTTTTTGTATTCACTCTCGTCTCGGTCTTTCAGATCCTCCTCTCGCCCCTCACCTGTGAGCCTCCTTGTTCCCTGTGTGTATTTGATCCCAGTGTTTCCATAACGCTGTTTGTCAATGTGACTGGTTGACTTTGAAACCATCATAATGAGGCACTGGTAAGTAAAGGCACATTCAAGGATGTTTTCACTCTTAGAAAGAGTAAACCTGGCAACATGACGAGGACGGCTCCAAGAAAGTGACTGTCTCTGAATACTTAAAAGCACACACACACACACACACACACACACACACACACACGCCTCATCTCGTTATAGGCTCAAGCGATATTTCTCACAGACAGCTCGATGTGGATTCTTTAAAACCGGCCGTGACATTCCCCACGATGGCGCCTGTGACTCTCCTGTCAGCAGACCTCTGGCGAGGGGTCGGCAGACGGATGGAAGCTCGCACAAGTGGCTGTCAGGAATGTCAAGCCGCCGCGATGTGCCCGTGCATCTCATCTGCAGCTTTGAGGACGCCGGCTCATGGCCCCCTAATTGGAAAATTCCTCAGGCCCTCCGCTCGAGCGTCAGGTTGATGGAGAGGCCGTGGAATATCAGAGCGGTGGTTTTTACATGTGCTGGATGGATTAGCTTAGCTCGCTTCAAGAATTTATTTATTTATTGGGGTGAAGTTTGAGTTCCTAACTCTCAGTATTTTTGTTTAAATTGTTCAAAATGTAGAAGTTGAAGTATGCTAATATAATAATATGCTAATATACAACAACTTATAAACTGAGGATAGTTAATCTGTATCTGCATAAACATAAAACTCTGTAAAAATCTAGTCTGTCTCCAAACCCCCCAATGATGAGAAAAGTCCATCCTCTCCGTCTTCTGCCTCCTCAAACAGGCCGTTTTGGAGATGTCCCCTTCATGACATCACAAAGGGCAGTAGCCCCTCCCCCAGGTTGGGTGACACTCCCACAGCTAGGTGTTTGTTCTGCCCTCTGAGTCTGCCTTCTCACCGTAAACAATAGGACATGGAGCGAGATAAAAGACGCTGGTGCTCGGGGCCTAAGACAGTGGAAAATTTCAAAATAAAAGCCTAAATATTTGTATATTTAAATGCAAAAAATAACTGATGTAATTTCGTGATGAGTCAGGATTGAATGCTACTCGTTGATAGACTGCTTGACAGCCCTTATGCTAACTTTAACTGATAAGAGCCTTCGAGTGAGGGTGACAACGATGAGTGGACTTCCTTTCTTCTGAAGGTCCCTCTCCTGACTCTTCTAAATCCTTTAACAACACTTCCCTCAAGGTGAAGGTCGACTGAGCAAAGTGAATTCACCGTCGAGGAGTTTGACAAACTGCCTCGAGAGTCGAGCGATCGTGTTGGCTTGTGTGGAATTATGTGAATAAAAAAGCTTTGGGGGGAAAATGTGTCTGCACAGGTGCTTCTGATTAAAGGATCATTACGAGCATTAAATCCTAAGTAGCAGAAGTTGGGTCGTGTGTCCTGATGTCTCTGATTATTTTCAGCCTCAGAGTTCTGGCGCCGGTTAATCTGTCATTAGCCTGTGTGTGTGTGTGTGTGTGTGTGTGTGTGTGTGTGTGTGTGTGTGTTCCCACAGAGTCCAGGTGTGTTTGTGTCCCTCGGGTCCTGTGAGACGTGATCAGCCATCATTGTCGCCGCCGCTCTCCAGAAATGAATAAAATATGGCGGTGTGTGTGGGGGGGGGGGGGGGGGGGGATCGCGTCGCCATGGTGACGAGTCAGTGTCCTGTCAAGCTGCTGGAACATTCTCCGAGTCTCATAATGTTGTTTACCTGGCGTTCTGGCGTGCAGCTCGAAGGTATGACACTGAGTATTGCTCTGAGCGTTAGAAACGGAGGAGTATCACGAGGTCGTTTATAATCAGCTGACACGGCGAGACATGAATATTAAACTCTTCTCAACACGCTCAGAGAGCAGATCAAGTCTCCCGTGATGACCACATGAAACGGCGTGCATAAAAATCCCCGTATTGATTTTTCTTCTCTTTTTCCAAACGAGCGTCTTTCCTCCCTGCGTGAACCTCCCACTGAGGCTTCAGATGGAGTCTCGCCTGGAGCGTCACGCGGCGAACAGGCAACCATTAATCATTGATCGGGAACATTTACATCTCATTCACTTTTTAATTAGCGCTCGCTCCTGAAACCTTGGGACCGCCAAGCGGAGGGAACCTGCAGGCGGGAGAGACGTGAGCTGCGTTGGGTTTTTTCTGGGTCAAGTTCAACTTTGGCTGAAAATGAAAAAAGAAAGTGGACTGAAAAATGGAAATAATCAGAAAGTAAAGACGTCTTTTCTCCCTTTGAATCGACTCAGAGTCTGAGCGGGAAACACGCCCATGATTCCTCGCCAGCCTTCGTGTTTTAGTTATTGTTTTAATTGTTATTGTTTTGTCTTTGTTGAAAGACCCCCCCCCCCCTCCCCCCCTTACATACCCTCCTGTTCTGTGATTGGACTGTTCCACCAGAGGTCCCGTCTCAGACACAGCTGAAGTCATTGTTCTCCCCGTGCATGCGTTGGGTCCACACACACACACACACGCTGGTCACGTGACCTGCTGACTCTAAATCGTCCGTAGGTGTGAGTGTGTCTGGTTTTCTCTCCCCACACGTCCACGTCAGCTCCGTGTCCAGAATGAACCCAGCGTCTCGTCTCGGTGTAAATAATTGATGGCTGTTCATACTGGCTGAATGTCCACGAGTGTTTCTCCTACGAGAGGGTTAAAGGACGTCTCTTGGTCACCTGTTGCCATGGCGAATCGGACTATTGGGGCTCTTGGTTGGTTGTTGTCACAAATGGATTAGTCTGTTGATGCCAGGGGGCAAAATTTGATTTGGGGGCCCAACCATCAGCTTTCAACTGCACAAATCGAATGATGTCAAGTGGGGCCCCTTTAGGGGGGTCTTCTACTGTCATTGTGAAATTTGCACATTTTGAGGTGTCGCTTTGGACCCCAAGCAGCACCTCAGAGATCACATCTGGATTATGATATTCTTAATTTTTTTTTTTTTAATAATTTTCAAATTTAGTTTATATTCTATTCTCTGCAAACTGAGTGTTTATTGTTATTGTTGTTGTTGCACGGCCTGCAGAACAGTCCTTACATTTCACTGCACATCTGTATGAGCACGTGACAAATAAAAATGACAACACGATGCATCAAATCTTTCAAAATAAAATGAACCTTGAAAAAAAACGAAACAGACACAACGTCACATGGATATTTTATTGATGTTTATGATTCATGTTCGGCAGGTCTGCGAAGGTACAAGTCCGTGGTAGACGGTGCAAACATGCTTTAAACACGACAAAGCCACCGCACTCTCTCCCACCAAACACCGCAGAATACACACATTTATATACAGACACTCCTTCTCATAGATATATATTTATATATATAGAAAAATATAAAGTCCTAACTTTTCAACGGATGGACAGAAACATTTCACCACGACGACACAGAGATCCACGTTTGCTGTGAGGCCCTTTAAAGCTGGAGAGAGAGAGAATGAGCGAGCGACAGGCGGTAAACAGCGAGCAGCGTGTGATGACTGAAAACACACAGGATGGATTCGGTGGTGCCGCGCTACACTTGGCATGCGAAGACATGCCCGACCCGGCCGGCGGTTTCATGCAAGGCCATGTTTGTTTGTGTGTGTGTGTGTGTGTGTGTGTGTGTGTGTGTGTGTGTGTGTGTAAACATGGAGTCAGGGGGACTCGGTCTAATAAAAATACCCATGAACCTTGAGACCTCAACAAGACTCTGACGTTTGTCTGTGGACAGAAAATAGGTTCAGTTGTTTATTTTGAAATAAATTATTCATTTGACAGCGTCCTCAGATATCTGAGCCAATGAGGAAGCAGTTCAGCATGAGGTTTGTGTGACCATCGTGTGTTTAACATCCCCCGAGTTTGGCTAGTTCCTGTTTGACGAAAGGCTCAAGACTTAAAGGCGGAGTTGGTCATTTTTCAGCTTGCGTGATTCTAAAAGCTGCATTCCCTCAGTGCTCCTTCTGCACCTGACCCCTCCCCCTCTGTGCTCCCTCTAAAGCCACGCCCCTTCCTCCCTGTACTCCCCCTAAAGCCACTCCCCCTCCTCTCTGTGACCCCTCTAAAGCCACACCCCTTCCTCTCTGTACTCCCCCTCCTCTCTGTGACCCCTCTAAAGCCACACCCCTTCCTCTCTGTACTCCCCCTCCTCTCTGTGACCCCTATAAAGCCACACCCCTTCCTGTCTGTACTCCCCCTAAAGCCACGCCCCCTCGTTGCTCCCTCTAAAGTCACCCCCCCTCTAAAGCCACGCCCCTCCCCTTCTATGCTCCCTCTAGAGTCACTCCCCCTCTAAAGTCACGCCCCCTCCCCCCTTTGTGCTCCCTCTAAAGTCACGCCCCCTCCTCTCTGTGACCCCTCTAAAGCCACGCCCCCCCCCCCCTCTGTGCTCCCTCTAAAGCCACGCCCCTTCTCTCTGTGCTCCCTCTAAAGCCACGCCCCCTCACTTACATGCATGAACACCGCTCCAGAAGCGGACCTCAGCTCATCTCTTCAGGTAAGAGGTAGAGACCGAGCAGGGACACAGGGAGGCGTGTGATTGGTTCATCAGACTGGTACCTCATGGCAGACATTGGTCGAAGTTTTTCTGCATTTTAAGTAGCGTGAACGTCACAAAATGTTTCAAACTGCAATTAAAGGTTTTGAACAGAAGCTCACACTCACTGCACAACGTACTGTGTTTACGTTTACTGCCTGTGCCCACACTGCAAGCTAACGTACGCTAGCACAAGCTAACAGCCGGTGTTCGTCACCTGCCTGCAGGACCGAGTGTGTGTGTTTGCTTTTTAACATGCAAATGTTCTTTTCTTCAGTTTTTCTGAATGTACCTGTGCTGAACTATTTATCCTTCAGGTTAAATCCACATTTCTGAAGCCTTGTTGAAAAAAGCTGACATTGTGTCGTGGGTATGCACGCTGTCGGGTCACGGTGACGAGGCACTGACAGAGCGAAAGGGAAGATGCAGCCGATGAATGACCAATGAGGAGGAGAGGAGACTCATTACTTCCTCATTAAAGCCAGACGCAGAAGCCAAAGAGGGTCACAGGAGATACAGGACGTCAGCGAGGCAGATGCAAACTGCAGATTGGATCAAATGTCCATCCTAAACGGATTTGCCGTGCGTGCTTGGGAATTGAACAGAGAGAGAGAGGCTCTCGCAGTCGGCAGTTCATGGAAGGTCAGGTGAGGTAAAGAAGAAGGTATGTTTGGAAGCAGGCAGCATGAGAGAGAGGAGAGATCTAAAGCACACGTCTAATGGCACTTCTTCTTGAGCTGACATGTTTTTCCGAGGCCGACGGAGCGGCTTCTCTAAAGCTCTTAATGGAGCCTGCGCTGCAGCACGTCTCTCTGATGGGGTAAACTAACTGACAGTCCTGTAAATATTAGCATCGGGGAGGTCTTCTTCTGGCATGCCTGTGTTGTAAGTGTGTGCATGTGCGGCCGCTGATTGTGTCCACCTGCTGCTGTTCTCCAGTGTGCTCGTGAAAAGTGCTGCTGCCCGTCCAGACGCGGCACCACGCAAGCTCTGTGCAGAACTCGAGACACGCTTCCCCCTCAATCGTTTAAACAGCGGAGTCCCAGAACTTGCTCCCCAGACTCTGACGATGCACATGGAGTGCGATCGTTTTAGCGCTGTGGCAGAACAGCGGCTCACTTTCACGATCGTTGGTGTGATGGAAGTTTTTCGGCAAATTATAAACTTTAGATATCAATCCCCCCAAAAAACAGCCGTCTTCAACACATCCACAGATCAGTGTCACTGAGTGTGCTAACATGGACTCGAGTATCCCGGTTTTTATCTGGTTTATTAAGTACACCGTTTTTTTGCGTTTGTGCATCTATGTAAACATCAAACTACGATTCCAGAAACCAGGATGAATCCTGAAATCCGAGTCTTGAGAAACCTGATTTGCTACCCGGTAAAAGGAATACCTAGGCATGTATACGCCTCAGTTTCTCACAGCATCAGCGCGACCAGAGCCGAGCGCAGAGAGTGTCTTACTTCTGGATAAAAATATAAAATCATAATAGGAAGTTTAGATGATAGAAATGTGCGACCTATCCAAGTCTGGGGGGAACAGGCTACAGGACGCTACAGTGGAGCAAATCAGGTCACGTTGGAAAGTACAACACGACCCCGTCCTACCAATCATGACTGCGTATCTTCATCCGTTACTTCCTTTTTTGAAGCTGTGGCAGTGACAGGCTGAGGTCAGAGGTGAGGACATGACATTGGTGTTGGCGGGGACGGCCTGCTGCTATAGACCTCCCAGGAGGCCATGTCCCAGCTGGAGACACCGATCCCCCGACCTTCAGCAAGACAATCTGACACTACAACCGCCCGACGTCCCTGACGCCTGCAGCCACCACCATCGGACTGTGTCGTAAACACAACCACCGGCGTCCTCATTCATGCACGGCTTGCTCTGAACCTCCACCTCGCCAACGCAGCAATCACATGTGTGCATGTAAACACCGCATCCTGAACATGATCAAAACCAGGGTAAGGCTCAAAACCGGGATACTCCAGTCCTCGTAATCACACTCAGTGAGTTGTAAACATAAAAAAGGCAGAGAGTATACACACTTATACAAACAACACCTCAGTAAAGTTAAACATTAAGAGCACACGATGCATCAATAGGATATACAGAAGTAGAACACAAAGAGGATCTATTAACAGTCAGCAGCTCCATGGTCCCATAGCCCCGCCTTCTCAGAGCTAATAATTCATTTCTTATCTAAATATATCCAGTCTCATTCCTTCATAACATCATGAGGTGTATCGATGTGTGCGGCTCGGCCAGAAGAAGCTTCTCTCACTGAAGGTTTCCCCAGAAATGAACTCTGTGAGGTAATGATCCGCAACGGTTTCTGTACAGCGTTTCATACCCTTCGCTAAACATCTGTCAGGGCGGCGAGTGTCTGACGACACCTTACGGGAACAATCATTAATATCTGTACTGACTGAAATGATGACGCTCTCCTTCTCTGTGATCATGGAGGAAACATGCAGCAGCCAGTATGTCCTCCTTCTAACTTTAGATTCTGCTCCTGAATGCTCTGGATCTGATTGGACCAGAGAAGGTAGGCGGGGCTTTGAAGGCCGTTTTGGACGCCCCTGGGTTTGCCAGATATGAGAGCAGTTATCAGGTGAACAGGTGTTGCAGCGATGGAAGCGGGCAGTGGAACTGCTTCAGATAGAAGTGATTGTACCCGAGCTAAAAAGCCTCTGCATGTTTCTAATAAGCTCCAGCAGCAGAAAGCTGCTCAAACTAGGATCAATGTTGGAGATGAAACATGGAGAGAGGTTAGAACGCAGAAAGCTTTACAGACCCATGCAGAGCTGGCTAAACACTGAAGCTACAGTGTCCACCACATGCAGAGCTGGCTAAACACTGAAGCTACAGTGTCCCACCACATGCAGAGCTGGCTAAACACTGAAGCTACAGTGTCCACCACATGCAGAGCTGGCTAAACACTGAAGCTACAGTGTCCACCACATGCAGAGCTGGCTAAACACTGAAGCTACAGTGTCCCACCACATGCAGAGCTGGCTAAACACTGAAGCTACAGTGTCCACCACATGCAGAGCTGGCTAAACACTGAAGCTGCAGTGTCCCACCACATGCAGAGCTGGCTAAACACTGAAGCTACAGTGTCCTCCACATGCAGAGCTGTGTTAGAGGAGGGGGGGGACAGCTCTCTGTGATGATTAGAGTTTAGACTGCAGTACATGTTTTAAACACTAGGGGGCAGAGTGACAGACTGCTCCTTTAAAGTTGTTTGTCAGATTTTTTGCTCTAGGGTCTTAACCACTACTCCACCAGCGCCTATATATTATAGAAATATAGGCTTTTTAGCTCGGGTACAATCACTTCTATCTGAAGCAGTTCCACTGCCCGCTTCCATCGCTGCAACACCTGTTCACCTGATAACTGCTCTCATATCTGGCAAACCCAGGGGCGTCCAAAACGGCCATTTAGGCTTCAACATAGCATGTTTCCTTAAAGTTTGATCATATAGTAAAGTCACTTTATCGTTTCAGTCACTAAGGATCGTACATACCTTATGATTATACATCATCATTATGATACCTTCATATAAGATTGTGAAGTTTGACGTTTGATGAACAGAAAAATAAAATCCTCTAGTCATTTAAAGCTTTCTGATTCACCCGTTTTTGCAGCTCTCTGAAATAAACAACAGCAGAAGTGGATGCTTAGCATTCCACCGCTTACATCGGCTAAAACTCGCTATAAGAAAAATCAAATGTTGTTCAGCTACATCGTTTTGGAAGTGAGATGGAAAAACACAACAATGACGGCTTAGCACCTAAAAGTAAAAACCCCAAAAAACAAAGTACAGCGTCTCACGGATTACCACGATCATCTCATCCATGTCTGTGAAACCAAGCTCCTGTATCTGAGACTTCTTAAGCCCCCACTGTTCACACTGCAGAGCTGGAGACCTGAAGCCAGCCCACGTCCGTGTAGGCCCCCGTCACGTGCCAGTACACCGCTCCCATCAGCTTGCTCCACACCATCTGCACCTCCGCCGAGAAGTACTCGGGGAAATCTTCAGAGAACACCTCCAGCAACACGCCGCTCAGGATCTACGGGGAAGGAGTACGTGAGAGAAAATTAGTTTCACACGGGGTGAAGAAAAAAAAAAAAAAAAGATTAAAGTATGCCGGCGATCATGTTTAACAGTAGCTGGAAGGAAAAAGAGAATACTGCAGATGATGAAAACTCAGAGGGGAAGTGCAGAGAGGTGGAAGAAAGGGAGTCCAATCCAGCGGTAGAGAAGAGCCGGCGAGGCAGGTGAGAATTGAAAATGATAAGAGCAGTGGGCGGACAGGTGACATGCAGGGAGTGGAATTGGAAAGGTGCTGTGAGGACAACAGATAGAAGGAGAAATGTTTCCAAGGAGAAGCTGAAATATCGGAAGGGGAAATCAGCATTTTTGAGTTTTTATGCTAGAATAGGTACGCGATGGACGTGACGACCCCGAGCATGCTGCAGATCTTGTTTTAACATCTTCCACAGCAAAGAAACATGTCCATCAATACATCCATCCGTTTTCTTCCACATATCCGAGGTTGGGTTGCAGCTGCTGCACTAAGTCAACCCAGACCTCCCTCTCCTCAACAACGTTCTCCAGCTC
This sequence comes from Symphodus melops, assembly GCF_947650265.1. Lineage (NCBI taxonomy): Eukaryota > Metazoa > Chordata > Actinopteri > Labriformes > Labridae > Symphodus > Symphodus melops. The sequence goes on from NC_136692.1 coordinate 1,710,332, forward strand.
CTCCTGGGGGGGATTCAGACGGGATGTATGATCCCGACAGGTGAACTCTGGGTCTACCGCAGGGTCTCCTCCCAGTTCAGCATTCCTGGAAAACCTCCAGAAGGGAGGCGTCCTAATCGGATGCCCAAAACCATCTTAACTGGCTCCTTTCATGCGAAGAGGGAGCGGCTCTACTCCGAGCTTCCCCTGAATGTCCGAGCTTCAATACTCAGCCCAGACACTCACTAGAGGATTTCGGCTGCTCGATCTTCTTCTTTGGTCACCTTGACCTTAAGCGCGGGTTGGGATGAAGACCAACTGGTTAATGGAGGGCTTTGGTTTCATGCTCGGCTCCCTCTTTAGCACAATGGTCAAACACAGCATCTGCATTTTTGCCGGCGCTGACCCAATCTGTCTGCCAAGCTCACGGCCAGTCTTACCCTCACTCGTGAACAAGACCTCAAGAAACTTAGGGTGCGTTCACTTGGGGCAAGGACTTGGAACCTATAGTCCTCCGTAGAGGTCATATACAACCGTAGAGGTCGTCTGTCACGTAATACGACCCGTAGGAGCGTTTCCTAAATTACCGGCAAACGGAGAAATCCCGGTAAATCGTCACACTGCTTGATGCGCTTACCAAGGTAAGTGGTAATTAACTATTCTTTTGGGAAAAAAGTTAGCTAGCTTGGACTTGGGTTAGGGTTAGGGGTCAAAGGTCATTCTATGACCAACACACATTCACAGCATCAAGGTTATTTATACGTCCGCTAGAGGTCGCTTGACTCTAAAACGTAAATATAGGTCGTAATTTGACGCTTGCACAAACGACCAGTGGAGTCGTGGAGGTTGGAGGACAGGCTCCTTAGAACCAAACCAGCACGATCGAGTCCATGCTCAGTCCACAGTCCACCTGTAGGCTCCGACAGGGAGGGGTGGACGATGTAATCCCATCGCTCCTAAAATGGCTGCACGCTAATAAATAAAACAGCGAGGAGAGATGAGGTCGGAGCCTGGATGCCAAACACAAACTTTAATCTTCTGCTGCAATAAATATTTCAGACAAACGCAAACATGATTCGTCTGAGTGGGATCCTTTCAGCAGGAATGATACGCTCTTCACTTTCCCCCCCCGAAGTAGAAGGTGACAAAACACCCAATGACGAGGCCACGCCCCTAAACACAGAGCCGGTCTACATGAAACCTTGAAGGTGATTCTGAGAAGTGCAACGACATCGTGAAGCAGAATCATCGCCAGGTGATTTCTGATGACTGTGACACAGATTTAGATTTAGAAAGCACGAGAGTGGATTCTTCCTGAACGTTACCTTGAAGTACATCGGCTCCACCTTGTGTTTGATCGCATGGGCCTTCCCAACCAGGGCCAGTACTGAGGACACTTTCTCAGGGTCATGGAGGTTCTCCACCACGGTATTGATGGCGTTCATCACCCTGCGGGCATGGTGCCGAAGTTGGCTGCTTCGCTCCATCTCCTCGGGATCCTCCATGTCCTGGAACTGGCTGAAGTACTGTTTGGCCGACGGGAAGTTGACGAAGAACCTTCAAACGACATGAAAAGAAATATCGATTAGAATTATTATTTTTTTCTTTATTTGTTTGTCATGTTTTGGTTGACGTTTTTAAAGCGGGGAGCTGGTGTGTTTCCTCCAGCCGAGGTGACACATCCGTTTAGTCACTTAAGTTATGTTTGTTTATTTTCTATTTTCATTCTTTGCCTGCTCCTGTTTTATTTTGTACTTACTCTTGTCTCTGTCTTCCAGATCCTGCTCCTCATGTTCCTGTCAACTCCGCCCTAATTACCCGCACCTGTGTCTCGTCATCCCCTGATTGTCTGTCCATATATCCCTGTGTTTCATTCCTCATGTTGCCAGTTCGTTGTGTGTTCTCGTGACCCTAGCTCCAGCAATTATTTTCCCTGTTAGATTCTCTGGTATTTTTGACCCTCCGCCTGCCTCTCGTTTGATTCTCTGCCTGCCCCTTTTTTGGATTTGTTTCTGTGTACCGACCTGGACCGTATTAAAACTACCCTTTTTTGGAAACTGTCGTTTTGAGTCTGCATTTTTGAGTCCCTGTGGTTCCTGGCTTTGACACGAGGTGAGTAAAGGAGCGGATACAATTCAGGGATTCAAACTGGCAAATGAGACCAGCGTGACCGAAGGCATAAAGAAGAGAAAATATAACCAGAGTGCGGCGAAAACACCAAGACGGGTTGTGCTGTCTTCTACCCGTGGACGTGGAGTTTATCTACTTCCTGTTTGACAGGAAGGCAACAAACACTGGTGGTTAGCTTGTGTTAGCTTGCAGTGTAGCTACAAGCAGTAAACACACACACGAGGAGGAGCGGCCATGTTTGTATGTTGTGTTTACAAACTGCAATGAGTCGACAATTGTGAGCTCGTGTCGTCTTCAAGCACCAACAGAGTGACGGCAGAAAGAGGAACGCTGAGGACATGATTTGCCTTGTTTTGATTTTGGGGCTCATTAATCATCGCTGCCTGCACGCAAATCATCACACGCTTGTGTAACTGTCAATCAAAAGACCGCGTTAAACCTTGTTTTTAAAGAGTTTCCCCCGCTCTCCCCGCCGTCTGTCATGGATTCATGGACTCGGAAACTTGCAGGTGACAGTAACATATTCTTAGTCCACTTCATTGTAGAAGTGGACGAAGACGCTGTGATGTCAGAGGATTTCATCAGGATTGACTCGCTCACTCAGAATCAGAATTTGAAGACGTTTTTAATAAACGTGTGACGCCAGACACGATCCAGAACGCTTCACAGAGTGGCGTGCAAAAGGAACACGAGCCAATCAGGGGCGCTGTTTTGTCGTCAGGGAAGGAAGGCAACTGCTCGGGGTCCCAGTGGCTCAAAATGTGCAAAGTCTGCAATGACAGAAACCCCCCCTAAGGTGGCCCTCATGTGACGGCCCCCACTCATTCTGTGCTCTATATTATAGCTGTGATTATGCAACGGCGAGCATGCATCCCAACAACTGAACAAAGCCTCTGAGGACTCGTGTTTCAAAAGTAAGAGTGGAGGGACGGGGGGGGGGGGGGCGGAGTCAACCCCGTCACAGCTCGAATGTAAAAAGAAACAAATCTAAATCGTCTAAACGCAAAGATGGCATGAATTCAAATCTTATTAGTTTCCTGCTTCACGCTTACAGTCAGACACTCTGCAGCGACGGGTGACAGGACGTGCCTCACAGAATCCTTCACAGAGCTGCAGCGCTGATTAGACCCCGAGAGTCAAGAGCGATCAGATGCTTTGGCTGTAATTGGCTGCAGGTGTGCCGAAGAGCGGCGTGTCTGCTTCTGTTTCTCTGAGAGCGCATCAACCTGAAAGACACTTCCTGAAGGCGACGGTATTAATCACGTCTAAAGGCTTCACATTTATTTCTCATTCCGAGAGGTTTCTGCTCATGAATACTTAAACACTGTGACTTGAGATGAATGTTCTGCCTTCCTGCGTGAAATCATCGAACTGAGTCATGGTGTGTTTTACCGCTTCAGTCGTCTCACAAAGGCATTAAAGGTCACGTATGATGTGAAATCCTCTTCAGATAGATAGATAGATAGATAGATAGATACTTTATTGATCCCGAGGGAAATTCTTCACCACGTTCCTCTAACATGTCTGTCTCCAAACCCCCCAATGATGAGAAAAGTCCATCCTCTCCGTCTTCTGCCTGCTCCACTTTTCAGTAAATGTGTCCTCAAACAGGCCGTTTGGAGATGTTCCCTTCATGACATCACAAAGGGCAGTAGCCCCTCCCCCCAGGTGGGTGACACTCCCACAGCTAGGTGTTTGTTCTGCCCTCTGAGTCTGCCTTCTCACCGTAAACAATAGGACATGGAGCCAGAAAGCAGCGAGTACACCTGAGCCCTTCCAGAGAGGGGGCGTGGTCAGACACAGCTCATTTACATATTTAAAGCGACAGACACAGAAACAGCCTGTTCTGAGAAGATAGCTGGCGGGTTCGAAAGCAGCTGTGCACTATCAAGTGAATTCATTCTGTAACGGTGTGCAAATTCTGCATGAGCATGATCATACCCCAACTCGTCCAGAAAGTGAGCGAGCAGTGTCTGAATTTTGTTTTGTGTTTTAATCGATCTGAATACCGACGAAGCGTCTGACAGATGATTGACACAACCAGAACATGTGTGTAAACGCCCCACATGTCCAAAGCCTGTTCTGACTTCACCTCACAATCCCCATCTTCAACTTCTTCTGCAAGCTCTGCAAAACGTATTCGACTTGTTGTGTGTAGAAACACGGCAGCTCCTTCGTGCCGCGTGAACAAAAAGTTGTTTTAAGCTGCAGACGTAGAAAATCGTTGAACCGCCTTGGACGCCGTGGGAGGAGAGAGATAAACAAAGATAATGTAAATCATCTCGCTGGGTTGTAGTTAGGGAGATTTGTTTTGACTCAGGGGTATGACGGTTTTAATCACGGCCGACTGTGAGCTCAGAGAGAGCGAGAGAGAGAGAGAGAGAGAGAGAGAGAGAGAGAGGAGTGAGCGGCCCGTCAAAGCAACAACAACGTTTCCACAAGATTAGCTGAAGAGGTTTGTGAGAGTGTGACAGATTTATGCAGAGTAGTACTGTTAACACAAAGCTTTAAAGATTTAGTGTCGCTGACCAAAAAAAACAGATGGGATTTTATCCACACACACACACACACACACACACACACACACACACACACACACGTCCTTCCTGACCCACTTTCCTCCTTGTCAGCGCTCCAGCTGACTATAATTGCGGTACAGTTATCTCTCAGTGTGAGTTCGGCCCTCGGCAGCCAAAACCGTATCCCCGAGATCCTGTGTCATGCTAGGCCTCGGCTCGCCTGCAGCACTCCGAGCTTGTCCTAGTAACCAGCTGTCACACACACACACACACACACACACACACGTCCTCGCTCTTGTTCTGCTAAGACAAACATGAAACTTAACTGCAGAGTTTAAAGAACGCAGAGCGCTGTTGGGATGGCGCCTTTGGAAAAAAAAAGAAAAAAAAAACACAAAGCGGTTTCTCTTTTTTTGTTCCCGGATTGATGAACTTTTAATCCTCTTAAGTCGAGTCGTGGTTTCACTAACAGAACGTGCAACAAGGCACCGCAGAGGAAACAGGAAACTTTTTATGGATCTGCTCGAAACTCAGAACCGATTTTGATGACGATTTTTAAACCTCGGGGAACGACGGCCAACTTCAAGGTGATTTAAAGGTCAAAGCGCCAAACGAATCCTGACCACGACTTCCTTTCCTGCTCGCTGCGTCGTGAACACTTGATGTCATCACGATGCAGATCTGTCTTTAGAAGGAGAGAGGAAATCCATTGTTATAAACATTTATTGGACGAACATTGGCTGCTCCATTTCTGACCTCATGTCAAACTTTGCTGACATGTGATTGGTCAAAACTACTCGGACTACAAAATGCAGCACAAGTGAATCTGTGGATGGATATTTAGGATCTGTGACATCCCGACATCTCTTTCATCCTTTCAGCCTTTAAAGATTCAAAGAGATCACTGAGCTTGTGG
>NC_136692.1:1720875-1766544 GCF_947650265.1 Symphodus melops
CCTCTTGTGTTTCTTCCCCTCACTTCTTCCACTTCTCCTCTCCCCACCTTGCTCTCTCTCCCCCGGCGAGGGAGATGCTTGTCAGCGATGCTGCTGCTGCTGCTGTCGCTCTACTGTCTCTTCTGCTCCCCCTCTTCGCTCTGATCCTCTCGCTCCAGTGGAGGAGACGAGGCGTTCGGAGGCTGTGGCGTGTGTTGTTTGAGAACCTGATGGAATGAGAGCAGGGTGGGGGGGGAAATTACAAGGCGGGAGAGAGAGAGAGAGAGAGAGAGAGAGAGAGGCAGAGAGAGAGAGAGAGAGAGAGGTGGACATTTCTGCAGGTGAACATGTTGACACATCTCACACGTTATAATGAGGATCATCATTTGTAGTGTTATTCTAGAGAGACCTCCCAAATGTGTCTAAAATGTAAAAGACTGTTTTACATGCTCGTCCGTCCAATCAGTGCTGAAGCCTCCGGTTCGGATAAATGGGGCAGAAATATGCAAGTCAGCTTTAAAGCATCCTCACTGCACTCATACATCTGTGGAATATCTTTTAACAAACTGCCTTCACTTAATCTGGATCACCAGCACTGTGTTCTGAGTTACTGATAAATTGGAGGACAATTTATTTTTTCTCAGTTTGAGGCATATTGGTCATATCTTTTCTATTGGACAATCAAATGACTGATGCAGTATAATTGGTCGTTACGCTGATGATACTGTGGTTTGTGTTGCTGATTCTAAAACAACCTCTTTAAAAGCTTCTGTTCACATTGTGTCAAACAACCAGTGCTCACTGTAGCTTTACACAAACTGAACAGCGACGCCATTTCAAAAGAACTGTGTGTAAATATAAATGTTCTTGGAAGGAGGCATATTGTTCATTTTAATTGGTAAATTTCTTGTAATAAAACCAAAATCAGAGACAAAGCTGAACAGTGCGTTTCTCTTTATGCAGACGATACTTTCTTTTACTTCTTTGATTCCAGTCAAAGAGAAACTTAAACTCCTTTAAACTACTCTAACTAATGTTGTTATAAATAACCACTCTTAACTTCGGCTCGGCATACACTGTGCAAATTGAGGTATTGATCTTTGAGTTGCATGACTTGATTTTAAAGTCGGGTCAGTCGCGTGCATACTCTCTCACACTAAACAGAGAGCTGATACAGGTCAATGTATCAGCGCCGAGGTTTTCTGTTCCTGACTGGCAAAATGGCAAACAGTATCTTAGAGTACCATGGCAACAGCAGTGATGCCTGTGTGAGTTATGAAGACAAACATAGGAAGGACATACCTGCAGACCTCCAGCTGCCAGGGAGTGTTTGTGGAGATTTAGCTTGCTAGTTAGCATGTGTTTGTTGGTGATGCTAAGTGTTTGTGTTTTAGACAGTGTTTGTCTTTGAGCCATACATACACATAGATAGGATAGGATATAACATTATTGATTCCCAATGGGGAAATTCAGGCGTTACAGCAGCTGTACAGAATCAAAAAAACAAACAAAAGTCAAAAACAGAATAAAATAGTAACATAAACATAAATACAATTCCAGCTAGTAAGTGGGGATATACAGAGGACTATAATGTGGTGGACTCAACAGGACAATGAAAACAATGAAATAATAATGTGCATTGAATTTCATGTTGAAGTGACCCGTGAAATCTGACACACAGATTTTTTGCTCTGTCTTGATGATACAAACCGTCACATCATGCCCATGGATAAGGCGTATCAATCATCAAATCACCAGCCACAGTGTGTGCCAACGAGCACGATAACATATCAGACCTCTTTGGTTTTTGTACCACATGCAGTAACGGCAGATCAACCGGTTTTTTCACCGGGTGTATTGTTTCATTTGAAGCCGACTGAGCGGCTGAAACCTTGTCACGTCGTCACAGCAGCTTCCACACAACACCAGCCTTTGGATCCATTGTTGTAAATATTGATTTTAACTGAATTACCTTTATTAGGTGATGTCAGTAATGTGTGTTCTACCTCCCCAGAGAGAGTGAAAAAAAATGGATTCATGCAGGTTTAATGAGCTTCAAGAATCCCCTTTCTGACCTTACCCATGAAATAAGACAAATTCAACACTGTTTCCCAGAGGCTGAAATAAAGCTGGCTATAACACGCCACTGTTCAATGAGGTAATACAGACTGAAGATCATTTAGGACGCTTTGTTTGTACACAGAAACATGGCCTATTGGACTGAAACAAATCCGCCTCTGACTGAGACCGTTACAGGGATTTTCTCCCCTCTGAGGCGCCTTCATTTCATCTCTGCTCTCAGATTCAACACCTGTGAAGATTACAACTCTCCCCGCTGCTTTCGATGCAGGAAGGTTGGTTGAACACCCCCCCCCCCCCCCAAATCCAAGCGATGTAATAACCGCTCATATTGATGGAACTGTGTTATCTGTCATCGACAGCACTTTAAAATCTAACACGCTCCAGCGACTAGTTCAAAGCTCGGCGAGCTGCAGACCGGAGAGACGGCCTTTGAAGTCCGTGCAGCAGATTAAAATAAAATTTCTCTTAAAAAAAATCCCCAAAAAAAATCAAAGCACTCGTTCCTCTCTGTAGCTGTAAGATCAGACTTCATCTCTACCTGCACGGTTTCACCCAGCCAATACTTCTGATTATTGTTACTGTTCATGTCAGCTACATCATTAAAAAATACACATTATTTCAAAGTCCATCTGATTTTTCAACAGGCAGAATCCGGCGTCTCCTCCATGTGCACAGAGCGCTTTGCAACAGGGGTTATTGATATTACAATCCAACAAATAACAAGTCGAATAGTACTGATATATTTATGTTGAGAAGTGCTGAGGGATGTGTAGCCCAAAATCCTCCTCCTGCCGTCTCTTTAACCCCCCCAGGTCAGGTCCTAGCCAAGTCTCATGAAGCTCTCGTAACATCTAGTTCAGAGCAGCAGGACGACTGTGTGTCTAATAGAAAATATTCAACATTGTGTTAAATGTGTTCCTGACATGGTAACAACCCTAACTGGCTTTAGTAAAGTCAGTCTGTGTCTAATTCTTCACGAGTCTTTTTCAGTGAAAGGCTTCGTTGGAGATTTAGAAATGCAGAAGTTATAAGTCCTTTTAAAAGTCCAGAATTTAATTCAGCGTGTTTGCAAATCAAATACGACGCCTCGCCTAAGTTCCCTCAGAAGAGCGCAGATCCAAGCATTGCTAAAGGAAATGATTTTCACAGCCGACTGATGCCAAGCACCGAGCGTGGAGCGTCTTCTGCTCAGGGTGTGTACAGTAAGCCTCAATAAGGGAAGCAGTGTTTATGGCTCTGAGCCTCCTGTGTGTCTAAAGAAGGAGAGAAGCTGGCAGAGGGAGAGGACAGAGTTCAGCGTCTGCTCTACCTGGTGTTATTTGTCTGGAATCTGCTCGAATCATGTTGTTTGTTTTCCATTCACAGACACACAGCTTTGTACAATCACCACAACAGACAGCTGACGGGCCGTGAGGAAATGCAAACGTCATCTGTAAACCCCCCACACTGTATAAAACATGGACGTCGGTTATGTCCCATTTTGAAGCTCTTTAATGTGGGACCTTTTTTTCCCATGAAGGACGACGGTTCCTCCCATTACAAGCCAACATGTCTTGAGATTTCTTGGGCGTCAGTTAAAAAACTTTTGATACAGATTTAAATTTGGTTAGAACTCAATCGAATAGCTACCAATGCTAAAGTTACAAAAAAAAAACAAAAACATCAAATCTCCTTCAAAATTAAAGGTTAAGTTGTGTGAGGTCATACAACTCATGTCTCTGTTGCTAGGTGACAAGGGCAGCATGAAGGCTGGATGAGCAGGTGAATATTTCTGGGTACCTGACCGTCTCATCTCAGTTTAGCCTGAAGACTGTGTCCTTCAAAGGATGCTAACTAAAACGGGCTTTTTGGAGCCTAGTGGACATTTGAGGAACTGCACCTTTTTCAGCTTTTAGTTCAGTTCAGTTATTCAACCCAACAAAGGTGCACATCAGAAGCCAGGCAGCAACCTCTGGTGTCTAAAAAATCAAGCCAATGTGGAAACGTAGAATCCTGCAGTTCCTGGAGTGTCCACTAGAGGCTGGCTGCAGCAGCACAGGAAGTCACATACACACCCATTCAAAAAGCCTGTTTTTACAGCAGACATGAACATGTTTACAGCCTGCTTCAAAAAACCAAATAGGTGTGATTAGTTCATGTCTCCATCCACACACACTGTACGGGGGGAATGTTTTGATGACTCAGCAGTTTTGATTGGATGAAGGATCAGAGTTATTCACAATAAGGCGTGTAGCTGAGCTGATTGACAGGTGGGCGCCGTGTAACGGTTTGTCAGGAGGCTTAAAACCCGCCTCAGCTCTCAGCCTGTCGTTAGCTTGAGTCAGAGTTAGCTTGACTCAGCATTTCCAGCACGGAGACCGCCATCTATGGGACTCCAGCGCCCCCTGCAGGGACACACGGGGGGACTCCAGCGCCCCCTGCAGGGACACACGGGAGGACTCCAGCGCCCCCTGCAGGGACACACGGGGGGACTCCAGCGCCCCCTGCAGGGACACACAGGGGGACTCCAGCGCCCCCTGCAGGGACACACAGGGGGACTCCAGCGCCCCCTGCAGGGACACACGGGGGGACGTCACTCACGCTACCTCAGTTTATATCTACTGTGGTTAAAGACCATAGAATATGAACTGACTCCCATCAAGATGCTGAAGAAAGAAAAATGCCTCATGGGGCTCTCATGATCTCAGTGACTTAATCCCAGCAGGAGTCCACAGAGTCCAACAGGTTCAGACTGGGTCGAGTTCACTACTCGCTTTGAGATTTCAACATTATCATACAAACACAAAAAAAATGACTTGAGATTCAAGACACGATCGGTTTAGTAAATAACAGGGATCATTTAGCCCCACTGAAGGAGATCAACACTATTCATAATGATGAATTAAGATGTAATGCAGTGAGCGGGATCCAACAGAGCAATTCAATCTACGCTTGTGCAGAGAAACCAAAGACGGCGTCTGGGGAGGTCAAACATTTATCTCCATCCAATCTGGCGCACTGTGGGATTGAAAACGCCACATTTGACATTCCTTATCTGCGCCTGTACAAGAAAGAAAAGGATGGAGATGTTTGATAAACTGCCGTCTAGACAAAAGCAGGAGCGAGGGGATGGTGGAGGACGATGCTGATGACAGGTCTATTATGCCACAGAGGCGAGTGGAGAAGCCAACAATTGAGCGATGGAGCTGTCGCAGCGTTTTGCAGAATGTGTCCACACCGAAAGGGTGTCACTCTGTCACTCGTCAAGAGAGGATGAATTAACTCACTCAGGCATCTTCGGTCTGTCACTCACACTCTCTGCCAGGGCTCAGCGTGTCACGTTGAATTCTCAGGGAGATGGGCTCAGTCTTCTACTGCGTGATAAACCAACGAATGCTCCATGGATAAAGTGATTCTGTTTGTAAACACAGAGGAAGAGAGAGGAGGATGAACGAACATCGAAGTAACGTCATTATCTTTCACAGGAGTTAGTTTCAGAAGTGAGCAAATGACAGTTTTGCTGTCTGTGAATCAGTGATGAACAAACGTCGTACATCCTCCTGAACGGTTTCTCTGCCGAGCTGGAGGCCTGCAAAGATTTCACTTGACTGCTGCTGCCCTCTAGTGTCTCTCCGCTGCACTTCAAGTAGCACAAATACATTTTGAGTTGTGCTGAAGTGCAGCCAGTATGTCCTCCTTCTAACTTTAGATTCTGCTCCTGAATGCTCTGGATCTGATTGGACCAGAGAAGGTAGGCGGGGCTTTGAAGGCCGTTTTGGACGCCCCTGGGTTTGCCAGATATGAGAGCAGTTATCAGGTGAACAGGTGCTGCAGCGATGGAAGCGGGCAGTGGAACTGCTTCAGATAGAAGTGATTGTACCCGAGCTAAAAAGCCTCTGCATGTTTCTAATAAGCTCCAGCAGCAGAAAGCTGCTCAAACTAGGATCAATGTTGGAGATGAAACATGGAGAGAGGTTAGAACGCAGAAAGCTTTACAGACCCATGCAGAGCTGGCTAAACACTGAAGCTACAGTGTCCACCACATGCAGAGCTGGCTAAACACTGAAGCTACAGTGTCCACCACATGCAGAGCTGGCTAAACACTGAAGCTACAGTGTCTCTACACGCAGAGCTGGCTAAACACTGAAGCTACAGTGTCCACCACATGCAGAGCTGGCTAAACACTGAAGCTACAGTGTCCACCACATGCAGAGCTGGCTAAACACTGAAGCTACAGTGTCCACCACATGCAGAGCTGGCTAAACACTGAAGCTACAGTGTCCACCACATGCAGAGCTGGCTAAACACTGAAGCTACAGTGTCCACCACATGCAGAGCTGGCTAAACACTGAAGCTACAGTGTGCACCACATGCAGAGCTGGCTAAACACTGAAGCTACAGTGTCCACCACATGCAGACCTGTGTGAGAGGAGGGGGGGACAGCTCTCTGTGATGATTAGAGTTTAGACTGCAGTACATGTTTTAAACACTAGGGGGAGTTAAATGTTGCTCCTTTATTAATCAAACATTTTAAGCAGGGCACTTCATTACAAACAGAAAAACAACGTATCAATTAATTTTGTACAATTCTAAATTAATAACGTTTTATGTTTGTTCATGTGCATTTTTGTTGTCAGGTTTCCTAATAGGATAAGGATCTGCACTCTGAGGTATCAGTTGTTATTCAGAAAATAAATGAGCTCATTTGTATTTTTTTTTTTAAAGTTTGAAGTTGGATGTGTGTTTAAAACACCTCTGGTCTGTAGATTCATTGTCTGTCTTTCGTTCTCTGTAATAAACGTTGTTGCTGCTGTCTAAGAGATCTTCCCTGGTAAATTAAAGCAAATTATGGCCAATCCATGCAAACGTTTGACCTTCAAAAGAACTTAAATTTATACATCTTTTTAACAGCACTTTTCACACATCACACTAGTTAGTGGTTGAAATAGGCGGGGCCTAAAGATGTAAATTAGTAACTCACTCTGGTGAAGCGATCTGTTGATTTGTCTTTGTATACATGATCGATGTTATTGCACACTGCGCCTGATAAATAAAAAATAAAATAAATGACATAAATAAAATGAATGACACGTTTTCCAATCCTTTTTTTTTTTTCTTGCAGGTCGGGTATTTCAAAAGTGATGAGACAAACATACAAGAGAGTTTATTTTCTTGCCGTTGTTAAAGAATGACTGTCCGGGGAAAAAGAAGTCCAGATACTTGATGGAAGGATGTTTTGCTCCTGTAGCAGCTCTTTTCTGTCAGCCTACACAGTGTGTCACATGACTCAGGCTCTGAGTTAGTAATTCATGTCTTCATGCAGCAGGGGGCGCTACTGCAACACACAAGTTTCCACTCTGAGAAGCAGAGCTGAACCTCAGAACTGGAGGGGCCCCTCTTCAGCAGCTGTTTTTCTGTACAAGTTTGTATATAATAATGTGGTAAATACAGTTTGGGAATACAAAACAATAATAAAGATGGCTTCAATCAAGGGTTTAAAACTTCTTCTTTTGGTAACTTGTGATGTGTAAACTGACATAATGTGTTATTATCAGAACAAAAGAAGGCCTACTTTATGGCCCTGTGAGGGGGAACTGATCCCAGGGAGGTGGTTCCAGAGGTTGGGGGGACCGTGATGGAGAAGGCCCGGTCACCTTTGGTCCTCAGCTTTGAGTGGCACGACCAACAAACATGAGCAGAGAAACCAAAACATCAACACTGTACGAACAAGGGTTACAAAGACTCAGTTAAGACGACAACAACAAACAATAAAATCACAGAATACATGAGAGCTGCTAGACTAATGTAACATTACCAATATACACATACATAAAGGATGATATAAAATAGTTATTGAATATGATTTGAGCTTAGTGACATACTGGTCAGCCTACAGGCTCTTAGAGACTCCTTATCCACATACATAAGACATACAAGGGAATAAATTGCAGATGTTTATAATGGAAGTAATAAGATAGCAAAAGTGGAATGATGTCAGATACTATAAATAATTGCAATGTATAGAACATTTAAACTAAATGGCCGAAAGACTTTATTCTAATACGTTCAAACCTTTTCTCTTTTGACAGGAAAATAAGATATGTGGAAGTATGTACATAAATCTAGACACATACAAAAAAATTAAAATGGATAATTAAATTAGGGGAAGAAGAAGAAAGAAAAGGGTTGAACATAATCTTTACTCTTTTAATGTCAATTATCTTTCCTATTGGTGCAATTTTGTCTCTTTACCTGTTGTTCTATTTATATATATTTCCTTGTAATGACGTTTATTTTTAATCAACAAATTCCTGTACGGAAAGTTTAAATAAGCATCATATTTTCTTTATATATTTTTCGGAATGAACTTTATTGGCCATGTGTGTTTAACACGGAATGAATTTAACTTCAGTAGGCTGTGCACAAATGTAAACATTAAATAAAAACAATTAACTAAAAATAAAAACAGGTAATTAAAGACGAATTATGTACAAGACTAAATAATATAATAGTGCAAAAGGATGATGAAATATATATATATGTATATATATATATATATATTATAATAATATATTTCTAATTAATTCCATCATTCCTGATCAGCAGGTGTTGCTGTGTAGACGTTGGCTGGGGCGGCATCCGTCAACTATCAAAGTTTTGAGGATGGAAATTATATCCAACCAATCACGCTCAAGCATCACACTTTTAGAGCCAATCAGATTCCAGATTTGTCCTGTAGGGGGCGTTCCCTCCTCCCTCCCTCGCCCCTCTTCCCTCCCTCCCCGTACCGCACTGCACTGCCTGGCCGGCGAGAAAGTTCGGTTGAGAGTGTGCTGGATGGAGTACCACTGATGAGAGAGCGGGGCGAAACAAGAAACAAGGGATTTATTTGAAGCACGCATTGGAAGGATTATTACTCTTATCTACTGAACGCTACTAAACACCCGGGAAGGGTTTCTTCTACTTGTTCTACTCTCTGAGGTAAGAAGGTGAAATAAAGATGGAGGATGTAAAGCGGCGGTTGGTGACCGTTACCGACCGTTAGCTAGCGGATTACTGTACCGATGGAGGCTGTGCTAATGTTAGCCTGCTTACATTACACCAGGCCTTTATAATAGCTATATATCTATATACATCTGTATAACTGTGTAGGTATGTAGGGAGTAAGTTAGTCTGTGTTGGACTCTGTGGTCATTGTTATCCACACACACACCCATGATGCTCAGCCCATCCTTTAATTCCTCTCATTATTGAATAAATCCACTTCAGCTTCTACTTGTTTGGGATAGCAGAGACGGGTGAGTTGAGTTTTAAATGATTTGTTTTTTAGTTGATTAAATCAGTGTCTGTGGAGTGTCTTTTTTTTTTTTTTTTTGGAGCATTTTCTCAGGCGCAGCATGCCATAACTTTAAGCCAACGCTATGCTAAGCTAAATGCTGCTGCAGCTGTTTGGAGCATCATTGTGAGATATCTGCAGGGTCTTTATTGTCACACACACACACCAGGTGAGGATGTGTGCTACCTGTCCCCATGGTCCACATCCGTTCATACACTGATGGTAGAGAGGTAACTAACTCATTCATACACTGAAGCAGAGGGAGCAACTTGTGGATTTTAAAGGGGACATATTATCCCCCCCTTTTTTCAACATTTTCAAACAAACACTCCCCCCTGTGGTCTAAATGAAACATTTGTGTTTCTGTGGTTCAAATATAACATGAATCAAGCAGCAGAGGAGGTGTGTGATCCTGTAGAAACCAGCTCTCTCAGAACGCTCTGTTTTAGTGTGTGTGTCTCTTTAAATACATTGAAGCCCCGCCCCCCTAGGTTTTCCCCAGTAGACATCACTCCTCTCCAGTGAGAATAAAAATGGCGGACGTGTGCAATAGTTTATCTCGAGGCTGGAGGTGGAGATACTAAAGGAGGGGAAGGGATTTATTTTTCTAGAATCCAACTTGTGATGTCACAAACTGAGAGTTTTTAAACTGAGCATTTCTCTCTGTGTTGTAAGACTCAAGCAGACCACAAACTAACGGCTGGATGGATTTATTTCATATTTTGAGGGTCGATAGACACTCGGGTTACCCAAATAAATATTCAAAAACACTGTGAAGGTGAGATTTTTTTAAGTGTTCTTGCCCAAGGACTAATCGGACATGCGGGAGCTGGGGATCAAACACTCGATCTCCCGGCTGAGAGGCGACAGACTCTTCCAGCTGTGCTGTGTTGCTGCCTATCCTCGTGTTTCAGAGCCGAGTGAGGGAGGAAAGTTAGTGTTTTCCTGCTTGGAGTAAGGAGGAGAGCCAGAAGCCTCACAGATCCCCCCCCCCCTCCTCATCCCTGGCTCTGACCTGACCCAGATCTGTTTCTAACCCGGCGCCTGATTTAAGCATGGGACTTAATTGTAGGTTAAATATCTCTGAGCATTCATCTGCTGATCTTGTCTCCGATTAAAAAGAAGGAAGGAGCTCTCTGTCGTGGCAGGCGTCCAGGCCTGTCCCCTGCATCAGCTGTTGGGGGCATGAAGTGCCAAGCATGCAAAAGTGAGGGCTTTATTAGTGGATGTTGTGATTCAACCTTTTATAAAACATCCCATCTGTGTATTAAGTGCTTGAATATGTACCTGTTATCTTTAATGATCGATTAAAAGCTCGTAGTTCTTCTTCTGCCCATCGAGATATTCAAGATGATGTCAAACAAAGAAGTGTGAGACTAAAACTGGTAAACACTTGAAAAATTACCAATATAATCTAAGAAGTGCTGCACAATAAATTGCAATGTCTTCAAAACTGTGATTCGAGTTTTCACAAAAAAACCCACATTTTGTCACAATAAATGAAAAGTAATCAGAAGAAATTAATTTTCTCTCAGTTTTTGTAAACTTGCTGATTGTAGCTCAGCTCGTAGAGTTGGTTTGCCTTTCAACTGAGGGTTTGATCCCCAGCTCCTGCAGCTACAGGTCTGATGTGTCCTTGGGCAAGGCACTGAACCCAGAGTTGCTCCTGCTGCTTCGTCAGTGGTGTATGAATGTGTATGAATGGATGAGTTAATACTGATGGACTCTTTACTCTGCAGCAGCCTCTACCATCAGTGTGTGAATGGATGAGTTAATACTGATGGACTCTTTACTCTGCAGCAGCCTCTACCATCAGTGTGTGAATGTGTATGAATGGATGAGTTCATACTGATGGACTCTTTACTCTGCAGCAGCCTCTACCATCAGTGTGTGAATGTGTAGACGTGACCTGCAGTTTTAAAGAGCTTTGAGGAGTCAGGAGACTAGAAGAGCTCTAAAATGAACCAAACATAGACATTGTTTTAATCCATTTTTAATGAATTCAGATACTTTAGTTTCTAAATTCTCCGTACTGAACCTTTAAAGTGATAATTTCAGCTCTAAGTCGACATGAGCCGGAGGCTGTTGCTGTGTGTGTCTCCACATTTATTTCTGTTACACAACACAGTCCGAGTTTCTGTGGGCAAATGAAGAGCTTCATCACATGCTGAAGTTGGAGGACGTGGGTTTGTAATGCACGAGGAGGATGGAGGTGTAACAGGCCGTGAGCTCACTACAGTGTGTGAGTGGGCCAAACTCGTCCTTCTGGGAAACAAGTGAACGAGTCCAAAGCACAGAAGAGAGAGAGGACAGAGTGCAGAGGATTCACATTATTCACTCTCTTCATATTGTACTTCTTTAGACCTGTTATATGAAGCTACATGTAATTAGGGATGTTACTAGATCAGCATTTCTCATCTCCATATGATACCAGAAAATCAATACAATTATATCACTAGCTGTTTCATGCCATGGTAACAACGGGCAGCAAATCTTGGGTCATTTCTGCCTTAAATTGCAAAAAAATGCAGTAAAACTGACTAAACTGCAGAAATGAATGTAAACATGGCCAAATGATTTGTCTTTTGTGGTGGCCACCATGACAGACACATTTATTTATTTTATTTGTTACATTTAACATATACTTTCTCTCATTTGCACATTGTGTTTTTTTTTAATTCTTTATATTGGACATATTTTAATTTCTATTTCATATATTATTATTGTTATTATCATTATTGTTATTTTAGCATTGTTTTTATCTATCGCACCAACACACTAAGACAAATTGCTCCTATATGTAAATGTACTTAGCAATAAAAACAAATCTGATTCTGAGCATGTTTATCGTTGCCGTGGAAACACCGGATGTTACGATCAAAAGGCCGCTGCAGGAGGAAGCGTGAGCTGCTGCCATAACAAACGTCACGTAGATTATACTCGGATACATCAGCTCGTCTGTAAACACATTCACTTCCTCTGATTGGCTTCTCCCGGTCGTCATGACTACGGCCAAATCAGAGTTTGTCTTTCATCAGAGTAGCAGAGAGAATCACTCCCATGATTCCCCACCTGCTTTGACGTCATCTTTTCCTTCTTGTTTATGTTGAGCGCCCCCTGCTGGAGGAACACATGTTCAAGCACGTGAAACAGTTGCACCGTGTGTTTCTACCTATCGATAGCATCCTTCACTCAGTGAAAGCCGGACTCTTATTTCTGTTGCATTTACTCCGGTGATGTCAAAGTTTCCTCCGAGTCAGCAGCCATTAAAGAAGCTGCGTCATCCCTCGAGCACTTCAGCAGCAGCTGTATCGACCGCAGCTCGGCTCCGTCCATATTCAAACTGTCCCATCAGGAGCATCTGTTAAAGCAGCGTTACTAACTATCAGAGCTTTAACTACATCTTATCCCAGTCTGCTTATTGTATATTGTTTTTATATTGTATGCTGGTTATTGTTTGAATACTGTTTGTCCCCATGATGTCAACATAGAGCAGTCAGTCTCTGGGAGTTTATTGATATTGTTTAAATAATTTCATGTACATATCAAATGGTTGACAAGCAAGCAGACGAAGCAGTTCTGTGTTTTTTTTTGTGTTTTTTTGCTTTTGGCTTCAAACAGGAACTATTACAACGAGAAGTGTGGCGGAGACATGGACATGAGAATGGACTCACATCCAGTGTGGATTCTTTCAGAGGGACCCACAGTGATGAATGGGGCAGCTGTGGCTCAGTTGGTAGAGTCGTCGTCCCTCCCTCGAGGGTTCGATCCCCAGCTCCTACGAGCAACATGTCCGATGTGTCCTTGGGCAAGACACTTAACCCCAAATTGCTCCCCCTGCTGCTCAAGCTCAAGTCCATTTACCATTTACCATGAATAATGAATAATCTGCACATCAGGAATAAAAGTGCCTCCTGTGTAAACTGTAGTTAAACATTCCTCCTGTCCATATAAATATTATTATCTACACTTCACGTCTCTACACAGACTCTGAACAGCTCATATCCCTGCCTCCTGATTGGCTGCTGGTCGTCTTTCTCCTCAGTGTTTGGGAGGTTTAATTACAGGTTTAAATATCAAACGTTTGTTCTGTTCATATTGAGAGAAAGTATATGCCGTATAATTATTGTTTCATCGACCCAGGCCTGATCTACGCAGGTAACCATGGAGATTGTGACTTTGTTATTTGGCTCACTGTCATGTCGTACTTCTTCTTCTTCCCGCAGGTGACCCGGTGTGTGCTGCTTCTGGTTTCCAGCAGCAATGTCACAGAGGAGTGGGCAGGAGGACCCGGAGCGGTACCTCTTTGTGGACCGCGCCGTGGTCTACAACCCGGCCGCGCAGGCCGACTGGACCGCCAAAAGGCTGGTATGGATCCCGTCGGAGCGCCACGGCTTCGAGGCCGCCAGCGTCCGCGAGGAACGCGGCGACGAGGTGGTGGTGGAGCTGGCGGAGAACGGGAAGAAAGCGGTGGTCAACAAGGACGACATCCAGAAGATGAACCCGCCGAAGTTCAGCAAAGTAGAAGACATGGCCGAACTCACCTGCCTCAACGAAGCGTCCGTGCTTCACAACCTCAAAGACCGCTACTACTCTGGGCTCATATATGTGAGTACATCAAGCCCCTTACTTCCTTTAAGGTCACACAGGATGAGTGTTTAGATAGCTTTCATTCTTCTTTGAATTGAAAGCTGCAGAAAGGCCTGAAGACGCAGTGAGGTTTCTTTGTGTGGTGTTGAAGAAGAAGTGGTGACATGATGATGACTCTGCTCCTTTTCTTACCTCAAACATCCAAATGTCTCAAGAAGACTTTTCCTTCAATGAATAAGTCAGCACGTCCCACATAAGCTGCTGATTTCCCCCGAGATTATGACCCACTTAGTGACATGCATTCCTGGAATAGTCCAGACATGGAGCTTGTGGGCCACCTGAGACCAAGGGGGGGGGGGGGGGGGGGGGGCGAGGGGCTCCCACTTAGAGGCCCGGGAACGGCTCTGTGACTGACCTGGCACAGGATTTATCATCCTTATCATAGATGGGCAGAAAGTGATGGAGGGGGGGGGGGGGGGCGCAGTGTGAGCTCGGCCATGTGGTCACTGTTGGCCAACACGCTGCTTTGTCCGTTAGTATCTCCTGACAGCAGAGCTGGTTTGTCACATGAGGCAGAGGCGTCTTTTGAAAGGAGAGTTAGCTCGACGTACTGGAGGTGGGGGTGGCAGGGTAGGGGGCTGTAATGAGCAAGGGCTCGTCTCGGAATCAAAAGCATTTTGTCTCAGTCTTGTCTCGGTCTCAGACTGGGTGGACTCTGGATTTTAAATCAAGACCACCACTGATCGGCTGTGGTTAGAAACGCCTCTTTCTAAAAGGACAAATAACTTCCAGTCATGTGGAGTTGGATTTTTATCCCCCGGTTACGTAAGCAACCTTCCTGCTGTTACGGGGACACGCCCCCCCCTCTTGGTCTTGTCTTGGCCCTGGAGGACTCCGGCCTCGGGTGCCTCAGTGTGGTCTTCACTAAAACACCCCAAGTTACCTAAGTTCATGTGAGATTCAAAATGACAGAAAAACCTACATATATTTGTTTTCAATATAAATCTTTGGCCTGAAGGATTTGATCACACGAGTCACGCATGTTGTCAAACCTTTCTTATTTAGTTTTAGGTGCTCATCTACATGTGCGAACGTTCTCTTTGAGAAGAGACGGACTGTGTGAAGAGACTGGATCCTGGTCTTAAAGCTCAGGGAGGTCTCTGCTGAGTCACTGTGTAACCACGTCGCATTAACACAGCTCTTTGTGCTCGCTGATAACTAACAGCTGTCTGCCCAAATCACTGAAACCATGTTCAGGAGAGGCCATGTTTAAATACAGAACCAGCAAAGTCCTGGTTCAAGTGTTCTGGCTCACGTCTCCCAAGTCATCAAAAATAAGGAACAAGAAGTTTGAAGAGACTTTACTTCCAGCAGGATTGTGTGACCTTTAAGGCCAGATCAGCATAGCATAGTGCTTACATAATCATGTAAGCTGTGAGAGTGGCTTTTTATCATCAGAGGAGTGCCTTGCTTTTCCCTTTTTTCTTTGATAATCTCTTTGATTAGTTCGATTCAGGCAGCGTGCACAGGAAGTTGATGTTCATGGTTAAAGGTCCAATCAGTGCCATGCATAGTGAGTGAGCTGATGGCGCTCTCTTCCTCTGTGATCATGAAGGAAACAATCTGACAACAATGCAGCAGCCAGTATGTCCTCCTTCTAACTTTAGATTCTGCTCCTGAATGCTCTGGATTTGATTGGACCAGAGAAGGTAGGCGGGGCTTTGAAGGCCGTTTGAAGGCCGTTTTGGACGCCCCTGGGTTTGCCAGATATGAGAGCAGTTATCAGGTGAACAGGTGTTGCAGCGATGGAAGCGGGCAGTGGAACTGCTTCAGATAGAAGTGATTGTACCCGAGCTAAAAAGCTGCACCCATGCAGAGCCGGCTAAACACTGAAGCTACAGTGTCCACCACATGCAGAGCCGGCTAAACACTGAAGCTACAGTGTCCACCACATGCTGACCTGTGTGAGAGGAGGGGGCGGAGCCAGCTCTCTGTGATGATTAGAGTTTAGACTGCAGTACCCATGTTAAACACTAGGACTGGTCCTTTAAGATTGGTCAGGTTTGTAAAAATGAGCAGCTCACTGTAGCTTCTCAAACCTCTGTCATTCATGTAGCTGTTGATGGATGTAATAATTAGTGTTGTGAGGATGATATCATTCCACCAACAATCGATAAATAAATAAACATTTCAAAGTACAGATTATCTGTAAGTCACTGCTGTATGAGTATCTGCTGCTCCTCGTATTTATACAACATGAGTATGACTGGAGGATCAAACCTGATTCAAAGCAGGTCAGTGTGAAGGTGCTGAGTGTGGATCCTGAGGAGGACGGTGGGCGGCTCCAGGCCTCTGCAGCCTGTTTTTATTGAGCCCGAGCGGGGGCCTCTTGTTTTACTGCATGGATATTTAACACTGAGTTTCTTTCTCAGTGCAGTCAGAGGTCATCATTGCTTCACTCGTCTACATTTCCCCCAGCAGTCACACCTAGTGGATGTTACAACTCATTGCAATGGATCGTGGCTCCTGTGCCAGCTGGCTGGGTCTTTCTCTGTGCTGAGGTGTGAACCCCCGGACTCAATGACTCACACAACATCTCACTCCTCTCTTTAATATTGCAGAGTCACGCTGCTTTATGGAGGAGCTGTAACATGTATCCCTTCACATTCAGGGAGGTTTTCACATTGTGTCCGCGTGTGTCCTGCTCCGTCTGATTCACAAAGCAGCTCCTGATATTCCCCTCCTGTCATGCTGCCTGTTTTTTGTAACTGAATGTGGAGAGAAGCGATCTGCACCTCCTCTCTCTGCGATGTGGCTTTCACTGGTAGCAGCTTCCCATCCTCCCTTGATGGAGCAAACATCCTCCATGGCTTTTAAAACCTTCATTTTATGAAGGATAGGAACGTGTGAGTGAAAGCTGCCTTTCTTTGTTTAGACTGCGGTGCAGGATGTGTTTCCCTCTCGCTGCACTGAGGACACTTTTTTGGAGGATTTTCACGGTGAGGCTGATTTGCATTGAAAGGGTCGATGTTTCCCTTCCAACGACTGTATCAGGACTTATTGAATTATAAACAAGCAGCACCAGGGCTCAGACGCTTTTTGCCCTGCAGGGCATTTAGGGGTGCAGTTAACCCTGTGCTTGTGTGACAGAGGTTTAGAAGGAGAAAGTAGTAGTGCTGTGATTCAGCTGTCAGGCCTGTTTGAATGGAGGTAAGCTCCCTCCTGCTAAATCCTCAAAAGCACATGGTGATGACAGGTTCATATTTTTTAATCAAGTGTGAGATTAAGAGTGAACTCTTCACGCTCTGTCAGGGGACGACTGGACTTAATTAAAGCGTGTGTTGCTTCATTTCCTCAACGTGTCGACAGAGATATCCACAGCGGTTTGGTGGAGATGGTTCAGACCGGTGGGCCCAGTGATGCTTTCTGCTCCGGGTCACAAAAGACAAGCAGACGTTTCCTCTTCACAGGCCCTGTTGCTAAGCGCCGCTCGCCTCTCACACATTTATTTGGACACTTCCAGAGGACTGGGATCCTTTTCAACTGTGTCAGAGTTCTCCTCTTTTCACCATGGGGCTTTTTTTTTGAGTTGTGGGCTTGTGGTTGCATTCCCTGCTCTTCCCACACGTCAGCTCAAAATGACTTCCATGACGCACTCAGAAATCAACGTCTCGACCTGGGACTAAGGTTTTGTTTAATCCTCTTCTTGTTCTATTTTTTGGGGGGTTCAGAAAAGCGTTTGAGATTCAGGTGGAATATGAAGGTGTTTTAACATTCGGGATCTGAGTCCGGTTCATTTGATCGGTTTGAACTCAACCGAACCGGACTCGGGTACCGTACCTGAGTCCGCTTTAAGAGGCCGTCTCTGGCACCATTCATGTGTACTCGAGTACAGTCTGCTGGAGATGTGAACGTAACAGTGCTCGAACAAGGAAGTGGACCGCTCAGAATATTTTGAAGGTTGTCGGGAGAAAAAGATGAAACTCAGCTGTTTCTTCACTGAAAGGATCTTAAATTGGATCGTCTTTGAATAAAGAAGCTACAACAAGCCCAGGACTCTGTTTGTGTTGTGCAGGGGTCCAGACCCCCCCCCCCCTGTTCTCCTCCACCAAGGGCAGCCAGCTGAGTCATCCCTGTCCCCCCGCTGGCTCAGGACCACTGATCTGTCTGCCTGGCAGTGTGCCCACCACAGGGGGGCTGGGGACGGGGGTTATGATGTCAGAAGCCCTGAGCGGCGTGCAGCTCATTTTCACAGGAGGCGAGGTGTGAGCCGTGGTCGCTGCTCATGATGAGTTTTAAAAAGGAAACGATCTGTATGTGGTCAGAATGCCACCAGAGCTGTGTCCAAAGCATCTGTGCACACTGGGGGGGGGGGGGGGGGGGGGGGGTCACGACCATCTGGTGATAACACGCACACACAGCCACTCCCCCTTACATGAATTATTAGCACATCATGACTAAGTGTTGCAATAACTTTAAAACAGGAATGTTGGCTCCACAGTAACAGACTGCAGGTGTGTGTGTGTGTGTGTGTGTGTGTGTATCCACTCTGCTCTCCCAGCATGCTTTGCTCATCATGTCACCATTGTTCCAGTTCAACAGCTGGGATAAGCAGACCTCAGGCCGCAGCGCCTCCACGGACCACACGGTGTATGTAGTGTGACTTTGAAGCAGCTTTATAAAAACAATCTGATCCACGGTTTCTCCTGCTGCTCATCTGAGCTGATGACCCTCCGTCCTGATCAAAGAAGACGCCTCAAAATACCTCATCTTACATACAGAGTCATGGAGGGGGGCAGCAAACACATCCTCCTCCTTATTAGCATGCTTCTGAAGACGTGGCAGATATAATGTGGGAGTGACCATGAGGTTTGTAATAGCATGATGGATGGAGACTTTTGATGCCAGTCTTAATCCAGCAGACTCCACTGTACCCTGCGTGAGTTAACGCACTCTCCCAGCAGCAGACATATCAGGGATTAACCCCGTCTTGGCCTGTCTGTCTGCATTATACAGCTGAGGGAGCCATACACTGTGTGGATTAAAGAAAGTCTGTCGTCAGCCCAAAAAATGTCTGCATATTATTGCTGGTTGAGAAAAAAGGAGACGGAGCATTTCCACACATGAGGAGCTTTAAGACTGTCGGAGACCTGGCAGCGTGTCCCAGAATCTGCACAACACAACACAGAGGCACGCAGCGTTCGTTTCTCTCTCTCTGTATGAACGACAGGTCAGGACCTTTTTTACACTGACTGTCTGACTTCATCCACAGGGCAACACGTCAGTATCACCCTCTATATACTGTCAGTGTGAGTCTGATATGAGCTAGCAGCCGTCAGCTCCAGCGTGCTGCCTGGCGTTTGATCCATGAACCACGTGTTGGTGTTTTAAGGCCGATTCCATCCAACAAAGAAAACTAAAAAGATTTATGGAAAAGTCTCATATGGTGATTCCTCGAGATGCTCTGATTGGGAATCAGAGCTGATGTCTATGCATTTTGTAACACTGGAGGCTCAAACTGCATGACGTGATCAAAACAAATGAATAAAATCAAGAAGCACTCATCAGTGTCGAACCTTCTGCTAAACCTGTTCCAGCTCATTCAGTCTCATTGAGCATGTGTGAAGTCATGGCTGCTGTTTAAATGAATTAACGGTCGTCCATGTTTGTTTCTTGTCTCGCTCCACAGACGTACTCGGGTCTCTTCTGCGTGGTCATCAATCCCTACAAGAACCTGCCCATCTACTCAGACAACATCATTGAGATGTACAGGGGCAAGAAGAGGCACGAGATGCCCCCTCACATCTACGCCATCTCCGAGTCAGCGTACAGGTGCATGCTACAAGGTGAGTCCCAGCGTCCATGCTGCCTTTAGGCTTGTTTTCACTTTTCACGACGCCACCACATCGACACGCTGCAGTCAGCGTGTCACAGCCGGTTTACTGGGATCTCCTCTTTCTTTAGCACTTTTCACACATGCACTCCTTCTAGAAATCTCTGGACAGCTTGCCCCTGAAATCTTCCGATCAAGTGCCGCCACATGTGTCCACAGCTCACATCATGAATCCTCCCGTCAGACATCTTTGATGACTCTGCTGTGAAAGCATCTTTCTCTATTCAATCCTTGCAAATGTGACTCAGCTCAGACTGTCTGCACTTTTTACACATCGATCCATCGATTCAGTGGGCAGCAGTAGCTCAGTCTGTAGGGACGTGGATTTGGAACCGGAGGGTTGCCTTTTCGAGTCTAGGCACGGACAAAGGCCGGAAGATGGTCAGGTAGCTGGAGAAGTGCCAGTCCACTTCCTGAGCACTGCCGAGGTGCCCTTGAGCAAGGCACCGAACCCCAGAACTGCTCTGGAGTGCTGGCTGTAGGCTGCCCCTTCACTCTGAGACCTCTCCTACATGAAAGCATGTCACTCAGATCCACCAGTGTGTGTGTGTGTGTGTCCGTTGAACGCAGTGGGATTAATAAATCCTAAATCGTAATCCTAAATTTCCTTGAGGGAGTAATCCCAAAAGGATCAATAAAGTTCAGTCTAATAAAATAAACAGTATTTTTATCAGTTAAATGAACTTGTTTTAGTTTCATGAGAAGTTGTAAGAGAAGCGACGTCTTCAAAGATTCCTTTCCTGCTCCGTGGCGAGCTTCCAGGCTTCCTGACTTACTGGGATCAGACCAGCGAGAGCAGGGAGGGTGACCCCATTGTGCTGGACAATAGGTCCTTTGTGTGATGGCGAGGGCTGACCAGTGGGGGTGGTGACAGACTTGACAGTCCCGTCAGTCCTTTTCAGTCTTTGCTCTCCAGTTGTTGGTACACACAGGAAGTTTGAGTCGCGTCAACAAGTAGCTCGACGATCCCTTCATCCTCCTCGCCGATCACAACTCTCAATGAGAAGTTGTATTTGTTGTTATCAAACCACCGAGACCCTCGATTTCCTGACTTGTGATGATGTCACAGCACAGGATCATGGTTTCAGTAGCTCCTCCTCCGTAGCTGTTGTGGAGCTCTGCTAGCTTGTCATGTAGTCCTGCTGGTTTGTGTTATTGTTCACACCCTGTGTTCAGTCCACACTGTGTTTCTACATGAGTGGACACAAATACACGGGGGGGGGGGGTTCTGCATTTGTTGTATTTCTCACAGCATTGTTGACCTCTGCCTGCGAGCTGTCCAGCGTGCCGCCTGTACTTCTAACCAGCCTGGCCTGTGATTGTTAATGTTAGTCCAAGCCGTGTTCAGCGGTGGTCGTGATCAGCATTAAGAGTGTAGCGGTTGAAAAAGGAGGTTTGTAGGTTGCAGATTAGCGGAGGCCAGCTGCTGTTCGGCCGGGGCCCGGAGCATTTCAGTAACCTGCTTGATAAAAGTGAAGCGCTGTTTCCCCCTCTTCCTTTTCAAGCTAGTGATGAAGTCACTGGGAAGACAAACTCCAAAGAGGATGCATCATATTCCTGTTTTACAACGTTAGACACCTGACTAATAGACTGGAACAGTGAGGACGTATTGTTGTAGGCTAACCAGGAAGTAGCTTCACCATGGCTTCCTACGAGAATTCTCCTCTGGGATTTTTGTAATTTGGATGATTGCAGAAAATAATCTGTGTATCAAACACACGTGTAATACTGTAATCACTGTAGCCTCAGTTAGCTACTCGTTAGCAACCGCTTTTTTAAATTTGCATAAAAACTTTAAAATTCACAAGTGGGGGTCTTAGCTAACGTAGTTTTTCTCGTCTAACAAAACATCAACATCTCTTCAGCTCGTGTTAACCACAGACCTTATTTCAGACTTTATTATAAACACAAACACATTCAAAATCCACATTGACTTTTAGAGTTAGGAACCCATGGAGCTAACATGTTAACTCACTTCCTGGTGTTTGGACTCCTTCCTGTGCCAGTCTATGACCATCAGTTTGTTGACTCAAATCAGACTCTCATTATTGACATAAAGCTCTAAAACTTTTAAATTAAATCATCAGTTTGAAATTTGATTCGATGAACTGATCATCGACTAGATGTGAGACGAAATCTAATCACAACACATCGTCGTCCTAAAGTGTGTGGTATAATGAGTGAATCACTGTAAACAGATGTGTTCATCAGACGAGCAGTGATCATTGTCAGACCTCATGTGAAAAACAAGGCACACTCTGATTTATGACCCTTGGACCTGAACACGCTGGCAAATCATGTGAGCAGCTGACGGGCGTCCAGACCTGGCGTTGACGTGTTCATGACCTCAGCCTCGCTGTGCAGCCGCTCTGCGCTCACATGGGAGGTTAAATGAGGTGTTACCCAAACGAAAACAAACATCTGTCATTGATTAGCGCTCCAGATACTTTACATAATTGGCCCTCGCCGCGTTGCCAATCTGGAAAATGTGTTGTCGGGTAACGCTGATGCTAGCTTGAACAAAAACATGTGTTCAAGGATCGGACTGTGCAGCAGTTGTGTTCAACACTGGACATGGAGAGAGAGTCCCCAGGTGAGGTTAGGAGACTGGGGGTCTTTGTTCCATAGTAATGGACCCCCCCCCCACCTTCCTTCGGCCTCTCCCTGGTGTTTAATCAGGATGTGAGGTCAAGTCGAGCTCATTCAATCTGGCCTTCATAAGTGTCCATTTTCCCAAGAACACACAAAGGCACTCATCTGACACGTCGGCAGCGTTAGCTCCAATGATAACAGATGAAGTGGCGTCTTTGATGTCCGTTCATTGTGCAGTAGTATCTGTTCTGATAGGACAGACTCAGGAATGTTTAGAGTGGCTCAGCGGACAGTCTCGACACCACTGAGGTCCAAAACAAACAGAAAGGACTTTGATGCCCTTTTGAACTGCGGCTTGAACCTCCTCCACGGGTGCACCCATATCGTTTAGCACTCAGGAAGCGAGTTCATCTTTTTCCCCCCCAAAGATCCAGGAGGAGCTGTGGAGGAGGATCGTTTGAAAATGACTGAAACAAAGACGCTTATTCTTCCACAGATGTGGCTGAAAGACTGCTCAGTCATCCACTTGTTTCCCACCTTCACACAACAACAACTGGAGTCCTGATTCTTTACTGTGTGATTATTCTGAAGAGCATCCAAGAGAGTATCCATTTAAACTCCCCTCCAGCCGTCCCGTGTAAAACAAATAATCAAACGGTCTCCTTGACTTCCTCCTTCAGTCTTCTTCTGTCCTCCTATATGTTCAGCCCTTTGTCCACCATTGCTCTAAAGCTGCATTGACTGCAGGAGTTTTACTTTGACCCAGGTGGGAGTCGGTCGTCTCTCACCTGGAGGGTTAGGGGTTCGATCCCTGACCTCAGATTGACGCCGGATTTCTCAGCCAATAAGACAGCTCGGTGTCTTCGGAGTTTCTGTGTGACCGTGAAGCTCCCGAGGCCGACAGGTTCTCCACAGAGGACGCTGGTGGAAGCACCTGACGCCACATATGGATTTACAGCTCAGATGACTTCTCGCTGTTGTCACCCAGCGTGAAACGATGACTGGCAGACTTCTCAGATACGTCCAAACTTCTTCCACTGCTTGTT
This sequence comes from Symphodus melops, assembly GCF_947650265.1. NCBI lineage: Eukaryota > Metazoa > Chordata > Actinopteri > Labriformes > Labridae > Symphodus > Symphodus melops. The sequence goes on from NC_136692.1 coordinate 1,744,373, forward strand.
TTTTCTTCCCGTCAGAAACTGAGAGTCGAGAAGCAGCATCAGATCTGTGTTTCTTTATTCAACACTCTGAGCTAGAGAAGATTTATTTGTCCTCCGTCTCTCTTAAACAGATCAACTGTGGTATGTCTTATTTTCCTTTCGGTGCTCGATGACTTTCCGTTGGCGTCCACGCTGCCACTGATATATTTTGCACCTGCTGTATGAAAACAATCACAGATTTCCACAGACGATTTCTTCAGTCGAGCGTCTTCGCTTGAGTTGGCACGAATACGTGGAATTACATTTTTAATGCTGTTGTCACCGTCGGTCAAACGCAGTTAATCTCCTGATCAGTTTTCATTGCAGACGTTCCTTCTCAGAAACTCTCGGCTCTTTGGAAACCAAACTCTCTCCCCTGCTTTGTTTTCATTTCTTGGTGTTTGGCTGAAGCTTCGGCTCCTCTTAAAAAGACAGACTGCTCGGCCTCAGATATGACACGCACCTCTGTGACTGTTTCCAATCCCCTTTGACCGTTAGTTAATAGATTCCTCCTCCACGACAGACGAGCCTTCATCCTTCAATTTTATAGGCTGTTAAAGTCCTCCGGCGTCTCGTCAACCGCTCTGACCTGTTACACTAATAAAGCCGCCATCAAGAACCTTTTAAGATCAGCTCGCTTCAGACCTCTTCACTGTTGTTGATTTATTTCTATTTCTTACCAAAGATTTTGCTCCGTCCATTCTAAGGATGCCTTTAAGAGCCACACGGAGAACCTGAGCAGCACTTCTTTAAGTCACAAGATCAAACACTCAGTGTGTGGCAGCATCTTCAGAAGGTTTTGTGATGAGGTGACGCTCAGCTTGATCGGCTGTATTACTGGCTCCCTGTTACTGTTAGCATCACGTTTAAAACTCCGCTACTCGCTGACAAACAGCTCCTCTTTACCTTTGACTCTCTACACTCCCTCCACCTTCTACGCTCAGTGAAACACGTCGTCTCTCTCCTCTGTCGCCCCCCGCTGGTGGAACAAAAGAGTCGCTTTGCACCTTTAAGAAAAAGCTAAAGACCCAGCTCTTTATGATTTAGTTGATGACAATCATGATGATGATGATGGCTTTTGGATTATGCTAATTATAGGAGGTTTTAATGCTGATTTGAACACTCAAGATCAGCTGTGATGCTGTGCTTTGCCTCTGGTCACTTCCTGTCTGGACCTCTGGTCACTTCCTGTCAGCGCCTGTGTGTCTGATCAGCTGTTTTAAATCCTCGCTTGTCTTGCACCAACTCTCTGATGTGATTTGCGTAAAGCGTCTGCGGGGTCAGTCCTGTTTGTCCTGCACTGTCTCTTTAGTCAAATGTCCATCAGCAGCAGCGTGCAGGACTGCTTTCTGAGGTGAGTGTTTGCACTTCACTGCTGCTTCTAAATACAGCCATTAGCCATCAGTGGCAGACACTGGCCCAGGCCCAGCGTGCCAGAGACTGACAATGAGCTCCCTGTCGTGAGGCTGAGATCAACACCCCCACCGTCCTGTCTCCTTAGAGGGAGAAACACCACATGCAGAGCTGCTGTGTTGTTGTCAAATCCTCAACAGATCCTCCAATCATCACAGTCAGCAGTGTCGTCTAAAAACATCAGTCCTATCCTGCTCCTCCCTCTACATGAACACATTTACATTTAGATATTATTAGCACATTTATTGCCTTCCTGGTATAATGGAGTCATGTGACGCTGGCATGAGCATCACTAATCATGTGAAACCCACAAACACAGAGCGGGTTCGAGCACAGACACCAGAAACAGATTGTTGAATGGAAGTGAGCGCTCTCACGCTGGCTCGGCCGTATCTGTGTCCGTCTGCAGTCACTGTGATAAGAGTGTGTGTGTGTGACTCAGGGGGTGTGTGTGTGTGTGTGTGTGTGTGTGTGTGTGTGTGTGTGTGTGTGTGTGTGTGTGTGTGTGTGTGTGTGTGACTCAGGGGGAGGGGTGCTGCATGCACTGAGCAGCAGTTGATGTGATAGCTCTGGAAATCCTAAAGATGTAGCTTTAGTGTGTGTGTGTGTGTGTGTGTGTGTGTGTGTGTGTGTGTGTGTGTGTGTGTGCTGCATACACTCTCCTGGTTACGGTGCTTCACTGCAGGAAGTGTCTGGTCAGGAGAGGAAGCCCAGGTTGTCCCGCGGTGAGCCGTCCAGCTGCGTCCTCGCTCAGATAAGCTTCCATCTTTTCAGCCAGCAGTCAGCACTTCAGTCCAGGAAGCGTTCACGTCCGGTGTGCTCGTCCAGCTCGGCGCTCCACTCCTTCAAACTGACTTGAAAACATGATCAGCTGCTCCTATTATCACAGCGTGATTTAAATACAGCAATAAGCTCTCTGTATGTGAGGACTGGAAGGAACCTTCTGCTTTCTGTCTCAATATTTAAATCTGATTTTAGTTCCTTTATAAATAACGTCCCCACAAACTGGAGCTGCAGGGAGGCCGGTCTGATGGTAACCCTGGTCTCCAGGATTTGACCTTTAACCCTCCTGCTCCTGATGGACCGATGTTCATGTCTGTCCTCAGATCACCTCCTCCTCTGTCTTTTCAGGCGTGCGTATCTCATCAGCTCGCTGCTGGAAAACAGACGAGCCATCCACACTGGAACTTTCTTTTTCTCATCCAGCAGTGTGTGTGTGTGTGTGTGTGTGTGTGTGTGTGTTTCTGTTGGGCTCTCTGAGATCACTTCAGCAGGTTTTCATGGCTCATCGTTGCTCTCACTGCTTCAGGAGGAGCAGATGCTCGTGCTTCATTTTCCTGCCTGTTGTAACACTTCACATCAGCTCTGGTTGCCTCGCAGTGATTGGCTGCTTCAGTCACAGGACTACGAGGCAATCTTCTGATGTGACCCGGCCTGTCAATCATCCGTCACTGCTGACTCGTCCAATCAGCAGACGTGCAGAGTGTGCACAGCAGAAGCATTAGTGCGGCCCTGAGGGATCAGGCCCAGTGATGAACAGGCTCTTACTCATCACATCGTCTGCACGTGGAGTCAAAGTTTTATTACCCGTTACCGTGACAACCCACTGTGAACCCTAAAGAGAAAACCTGGGGTTTCAAGCCCCTCAGTGCACACATGATGACATGATGACACAGCCGCATCTGAAGACTTTAATCTAATCTTTGGTCCTGTGACTGAACAGGAGGCCCGGGGTTGGGGGGGGGGGGGAGGGGGGGGGCATTGACGGGAAGACAAAGGACGTTTTTCCCATGACATCACCGTCCCTGTTATTTCCCCCCCTGAGAGGCCGCGGCGTGTCTGTGATCCGCCTCACTCCCAGCTCACAAGACACTCCTAAGTGGAACACCCGGAGGGTCAGTGCTAGCAGTGTTAGCACAGTGCTAACTGCTCACACCAGCAGTCAGAGAGGAAGTGGCTCACTTGGTCAGTCAGTCACGGTCGGTAGTTTGACGAGTGTCCATGATGGACGTTCACACTCTATAACAATATTCACCTTTAACCAGCTAATGATTAGCATGCTAAGCAGTAGCATACTGAGCGACTGCTTCATATTCCTTCTACAACAGCATGTTGTGTTTGTTTGCTTCTAAAGTCTCTGACTAAACATGACGTCCTCTTTGGCTGGCAGGTAGTGGGCGGGGCTTATTGTTAAACAGTGTCACAGGTGTGATGGGTGACTTAACAGTTGGAGTGAATTCATTCTCGGCTCTTCGTTCTGTTTTGACGTGACGTTGTTTAAGAAAGCAGAAATAAGACAGCGAGTAGGAATATTGTGTTTTATTTTGAAATTGACCTGACGTCCTGTGCGTGTCCTTTTCTGACTTCCTGTCCGGGGGGTTTTATTTTGTCCTTGTTGACGCCTGCTTGCAGCCTGCACAGAGTGAGAGTCATTCAGTGAGTTCCTCCTGCTCACCTCGATGATGAATCATGATGTTCTGGACTTCATAGTTTTATAGTTCAGAGTTCAGTGTGAATCTTAAACACATGACCGTACAGACGCCTTGTCTCCGTCTCCGTCCACATGTTGTTTCTGTCTCTGTGCTGTGAAGATGTCTGGCTCAGGGTTTCGGGGACGAGCTTACTTTGACTCATCTCCTCTTCTGTCTCCTCTGCTCGTCTCCCACAGATCGAGAGGACCAGTCCATCCTTTGCACGTGAGTACGCAGCTCTGTTCTCCTAACACGCTCTGAAATCATCCGATGTGGAAGTGTGTGAACGTCGTCGAGCGTCGACAGCTCAGCTCAAACATGTCAGCGACACTGAAGCGGGACTGAAGTGAGAAACGTCCCTCTGGCGTCTTCTCAGTGACGAGTGTCAGCAGACGACAGGAGCGCCGGAGAGAGGACGAGGACGCCGTTCATGTCGCTCTGTGCCTCCTTTAAAATGAACTCTTAAAACACAGCTGACAAACGTTTCAAAAGGACACCATGAATACTTCTGCAACCTCACATTGTTGCTTTATGCATGTAGCTGTGTTTCTCACTGACACGACTAATCCTAGACACTAACACAGAAGGAGCAGAAGGGCCGTCGGTCGGACTTGAACCAGCCTCCGTACAGGTCGCTGAGACCGAACCGCTAGGCCCAATAATATGAAACAAAAACGACGCGATTCAGTCAGTAATCCTTTTTTTAAAGACTTTTAAAGGATTCGCCCGACGTCCACACTTAAACACTCACACCACCTGAGAGAGCTCAAACTATATTTAGTGCATACTTGGTGAAAATGTGCACTTACTGTAAAACCTCAGAGTGAAGCTGAAGAGCTCCCATCGTCCGTCCGCCAGGAACCACAGGCCTCAAGACGGCTGTCGTACAGCAGTGTGTGTGTGTGTGTGTGTGTGTGTGTGTGTGTGTGTGTGTTGGGGACAGGGTGTGGGGTGTGTACCTGTGTAGATGTTCAGAGCTTCTCTGTGTCACTGTGTGTCTCAGAGGGGAATCAGGAGCCGGCAAGACAGAGAACACCAAGAAGGTCATTCAGTACCTGGCACACGTGGCCTCCTCCCACAAAGGAAGGAAGGACCACAACGCTCCTGTGAGTTCTCCTCCTCTTCATGCAGCGCTGAGTGTGTGTGTGTGTGTGTGTGTGTGCTCGCCGTCTAACTGTTTCTTCTTTTTCTCAAACAAACAGCCAGAATCACCCAAACCAGTGAAACCACAGGCAAGTCTGTACCCCTTCTTTATGCACCACCATCACATGCTTTACTTCTGCATGACCAACAGGTTCAGTTCAAACACTGAATGTTGTCATGATCACTGACAGCAGCGTATTTAGTGTGATCAAACGTCACGGCGGTGACCGACGTCATCTTACGTCATCGTGTGTAAAACCTGCTCGCTGTTATCGTGATTCACACACGGAGAAACGTACGACCACGCACGAGGTTTGTTTTACGTCACCTTCTCATCCAACGTTTTTCTTCTGCTGACCGATAACGTTTCACATGGAGGAAAACTTCTGCAGCACACGGTCCAAACCCCCCGCCCCCCCCCCCCCCGCGAAACACAGCTCATCAACAAACTCACTCACATGCTGCATTCAAGTGTTGTCAGGAAAAACGAGCTTCCAAGTTGGAGAATGCACCAGAGTAAGAAACAGTTCTGTAGACGTTGAGATTATTTAGATTATTTCACGTACGGCAGCTCATCGTTTTACTGAAATAGAACTCTTCATGGAGACATTCACACATCTGCCTCGAAGCATCCACGATGTTTGTCCATGTTCAAACGTTCAGAACCGAAATCCTGTGAAAGCGCTGAAGTCGGGAGAACGCCCCTGAACGCAGCACGAGTTTCTGTTGAAGACTCGTGCTGACCGTGCGCTCCAGAAGTTCTACTTCCCGCCTCGCGGCGTGCAGCGGCGTCGACTGAAGCCTCTCCGTCTGACGTGTTTCATGTGTTTATCACTCCTGTCTCCAGCTTCAGATGTACAATGAAAGCTTGTTTAGCTGCAGGTTTGCGATGACTCTGCAGGTGGATGTGAGGAGTCCTGAGGGCTCAGCATGATGTTTATTTGTATCATGTTGCATAATAACTATTGAATCTCCCCCCATGTCCTACAGAGTGGAGCCCTGTTTTATGTGAGTAGCATGTAGTCCTTCTCCTCTCTCTGACTCCCCTCAGAGTAACACTAGCACTATTAACCCTTTACTGTAGCTCTGACGCCGCCACCACGCTGCTTTCCATCCCCCCCCCCCCCCTTTTTTTTTTACCCCTCCCTCTGATGATGTGCTCCAGCCTTTGACTTGCATGATCCACTTACCTGCCGCCGCTTTCACACATCGAGCACCAACATCACTCACAGTGTGACCACTTCTCCAAATGGAGGAGCTGACAGACCTCGTGTCACTCATTTTATATGACCCGGAGTTTGTTCATTCAGATCCAGCACGCACACTCAGGACGGCTCAGATTGACTTTAATGCAGATGAGCGTGTCTCTCTGTGGCGTCCTCTGCTTCACTCTCCACTTGGTTAGCATCAGGTTAGCATGTCGATGTGTGCACTGTCCCTTTAAATCTCTGGGCAGGGAACATGAAGAGAAATGTCCAAATATGAGGAGGATTCTTTTGACGGTCAGTAAATGCATCTCGAGCTGCGCTGATTTGACGCTTCACACGCCACATTCCTCAGCTATCACCTGACGACACCTCCTATCCAATCAGCGCTCTATTTAAAGACTCCTCTCAGCTCTGACCTGCAGCCTCACTCAGCGACTCCTCCACTGGGCCGCTTCAGAAAGGAGTGACGTCGCTCGACTCTGGAGTCTCTGCCTGCAGTAGAGCCGTCACCGTGTGTGTGTGTGTGTGTGTGTGTGTGTGTGTGTGTGTGTGTTACCCATCAAAGCGAGCGGCCATGCTGTGGTTAAAGACCTCTAAATGTGACGTCATGTATTGACCACCCGCTCGTCCCCCCCTGCCCAACAAGGATCGCCTCCCGCTGAGAGGTTCACAACCAGATCAGGAGAGTTTCAGGAGCAGTCCTGAACAGATCTAGATATTATCAGGAGAGAGAGAGAGAGAGAGAGAGCGAGAGAGAGAGAGAGAGAGAGAGTGAGACAGAGAGAGAGAGAGAGAGAGAGAGACTCTGTCAGATGTGTCATATGCTCACTTTGTAACAGGAATGTGGGTCAGCTTGTAATGCTGTTAAATTTCCCCCCTGCTGCTGTTTGTAATCTCCTCTTTGTTTGTTTGTGTGTGTGTGTGTGTGTGTGTGTGTGTGTGTGTGTAAAGCAGACGACACAGATGGGTATAGGTTGCCAACAAACAATTGAACCTCCCAGCGTGCACTGCTGCTCCGTGTTTGTATAGAAACAGCAGCTTTGGGTCTGAACCTCCTCTGACAGCTGGACCAGCACCGGGTCGATCCAGTTCAGACACAAGCTCACTGCTCTGCTGCCAAACCATCCTATTACACATCCTGAGTGATCCCTCGCCTCTCCTCCGCTGGAAAAATGGCCTCCTCAAACCATCAGCGTGTGCAGCTATTTCTGACGTAATGGGACAAAAGTTCCCCTCAGCCAAAAGAAGAAAAGGATTCTTTTGGATTCTCTGGTGTAAACCCACAGTGTGGCTCTGATGGAAACACAGCAGACCACCTGTCCAAACATCTGCATTAGCCCTGATTTATTGATGCAGATTCTTGTATCGGAGGAAAGCGTCAGTGTTCCTGTCTGACGTGCTAACAGAAAAAAGCCCGACAAGCTTCCTCTGCTTCAGTCCGACAACCGAGAGGGAACTTTGCAGGAGGCTTGTTAGAAGTTTAAAGTCCAGCTGATTTTACTTCACAAAATAAACAAGCTGACGTCTCATGAAAGCAGCTTTATATGAAGGCTAACGTGTGGTTACACAGTTTCCATAGCAGTAGATGGGAAGTGACCTGACACCTCTCGTATCGGGACTTGAACCGACAGCCCTCTGGGCTAACCAGCCTGTTAGCTTGTGTATAAAAAGAGTTTGAGTTCAGCTCGGAGGGATTTGCTTTGACGCAGCTAAGCTAAGCTAAGCTAAGTTATTGTGCACAAATATTCCAGCTCTTCTCTTGGTCGGCTGAAGACGTTTCTGTCCATGACAAACATTTGAACAAATGTCCAAAAAGCTTTCCAACACAGGACAAAAGATGTGAAGTATGTAGATGATTGTTAGAGGTCACATGACGAGTCTTTGAGCGTCTGCTGTCTTTGTTTGCATGTTTGTGTTTGTTTGTTTCTCCTATTATTATTTCCTCTTCACTGCTGGTCTGGAGTTTGTTTGCGAGGTCTCACGGCTGCTGTGACGTCTCCTCTTTGTTTGTTTGTTTGTTTGTTTGTTTGTTTCAGGGTGAACTGGAGCGTCAGCTTCTACAAGCCAACCCCATCCTTGAATCTTTCGGGAATGCTAAGACGGTGAAAAACGACAACTCGTCACGATTTGTGAGTACGAACAAACTTTACAAGCGTCGCAGCGCCAACATGACCTTGTTGTAGCTTCAGGTAGTTTTTATTAGCTTATCTTTCTGCAAGCAGTGAGGGGGGGGGACTTCAGACTGCAGTACCCATTTTCAACACTAGGTGTCAGAGCTGCATTCTGCTCCTTTAAGGGATTTTTCTCCGACGTTACTGAATCCAGATTTTTTTTGTCTCAAGTCAAACTTTTCCTTTGTTCTTCTCTGCAGGGGAAATTCATCCGGATCAACTTCGACGTCACCGGTTACATTGTCGGAGCAAATATCGAAACCTGTATCCTCAATAAAACGCCGTCCGCAGAACTGACAGACAGACTCCTGACTGTCCAGATATTTATAAAAACATGCTTTTAAGCCAGATGATGAACTTGCAAACACACGAGAGCTGAAAGAGTTGTGTCTTTGACCGGCCCGTGTCAGACCTTCTGGAGAAATCCCGAGCCATTCGTCAAGCCAAAGATGAGCGCACCTTCCACATTTTCTACCAGCTGCTGGCCGGAGCTGGAGAACACCTCAAGTGTGAGTAAGAAGCTCCTCCCCCTCTGCGTGAGTCCAGCTCGTCGCACCTTTCAGGAAGAAGATGAATTTTTCTTCTCCTCTGTCTCTCCTCAGCCGACCTGCTGCTGGAAGGATTCAATAACTACCGCTTCCTGTCCAACGGGAACATCCCCATCCCGGGCCAGCAGGACAAAGACAACTTCCAGGAGACCATGGAGGCCATGCACATCATGAGCTTTGGCCATGAGGAGATTCTGGGTACGTGTGTTCTCGTGCTTGGAGACGGCCTCTGGTGTCTGCTGTAACTCTGCTGTTATAAGCTCTTTTCATGGTGTTGTTTCTCTCTGCAGCCATGTTGAAGGTGGTGTCGTCTGTGCTGCAGTTTGGAAACATCATCTTTAAGAAGGAGAGGAACTCCGACCAGGCCTCCATGCCCGACAACACTGGTGAGAGAGAGAGAGAGAGAGAGAGGAGCTCAGTGTTCCAGTTCTCCTGGTTCAACTTTAGCAGCGAAGCTAGGAGGCTAACTAACTTTAAGCTCACTTTTACATCTGCTGTGTGACCTCAGAGCTCACAGGTCAAAGAGTCCTCCTCCTCTTCACATTCATACCTCAGCTCCTCCTGCCTCGCTCTCGCTCGTCCTCACCACAAAGGAAGTGCTGATTTATGTCTCCTCTCTCCCCGAGCCGTGTCACTGCCATTAAGCCCCATCATTATGAGGATTTACTCCTGAAGGAAATGGGGCACGGCGTTCCAGTTCCTCCACATGTGGCTCTGCATATTTGGCGCTCACAGGAGGAAGACGGGGAGAGAGAGAGAGAGAGAGAGAGAGAGAGCGCGTCTAATGCCAGTGATGAGGCTCGGCCAGATAGTTTTTCCACTGACTTCAGGCGTGTGAGAAATGACATTTTCCTGAGCTTCAGTCCACATAAAACATCTTAAAGGAAAGTTCATCCTCTCTCTGGCTTTCAGAGCGGTTTTTATAATCCTGATTAAATCTTTTAAATGTCAGGCAACTCAATCAAATCATGTCAAAGACGCAGCCAAGATAAAGCCAACGGCTTCGTGTTGAAGCTTCGTACAGGAAAGTGTTTTTTTGTCTTTATCGACACGCACGCTGAGGCCGACAATTCTGTTTTCAGTCGTGATCATAAGGATCCGTAAAAAGAGGCGTGGCCGACCTGGCTGATGTCACCGATAGGCTGATACTCAGTTTAAACCATCTCACAGGGAGACAGTTCAACCCGTGTTTTATAAACCGGAGAGGCTCATATTCTGCTCCGTACAGCTTTAAATTCTTCTTTCCCTTTAATCAAAAGAAACGTTTCTCTGCTCCCAGCTGCTCAGAAGCTGTGTCACCTCCTGGGGATGAATGTTACGGAGTTCACCCGAGCCATCCTGTCCCCGAGGATCAAAGTGGGACGAGACTACGTCCAGAAGGCTCAGACTAAAGAGCAGGTCAGTGAGCTGAGTCTGAGCACAGAGGTTGTGTTGTGTTGGGACTTATCTGGCCCCTGACCATGAATAGATCATCTCTCTGTTTATTGGTCCCCCTCCCTCGCCCCCCCCCCCCTCCAGGCTGACTTTGCCGTCGAAGCTCTGGGTAAAGCGACGTACGAGCGTCTGTTTCGCTGGCTGGTCCATCGCATCAACAAAGCTCTGGACAGAACCAAACGTCAGGGCGCCTCCTTCATCGGCATCCTGGACATCGCTGGCTTTGAGATTTTCCAGGTTTGGATCCAACCTGTTTGATGTTTGGAGGAGACACTTCTCCTGTTCCTGATACTGTTTTAAGGTTTGGTCACATCCCCCCCTCCCCCCCCCCCCTCCCTCTCTCCTGCAGCTGAACTCGTTCGAGCAGATGTGCATCAACTACACCAACGAGAAGCTGCAGCAGCTCTTCAACCACACCATGTTCATCCTGGAGCAGGAGGAGTACCAGAGGGAGGGCATCGAGTGGAGCTTCATCGACTTCGGCCTGGACCTGCAGCCCTGCATCGACCTCATCGAGAGGCCGGTCAGTCAGAAACACTTTATTCAAAGTCTGTTTACATACTGAGGCGCTCACCATCGCCCACTGCCACACGTCAACGTGTGTTCCACCACTTCGCTCCCAAAGCACGCCAAGCGCTCCGATGTGTCGGGTCATGCGAGGAGCGCAGGGAAACACAGACGAGTCACTTTTGAACCTCGTCACGGTGACATCACAGAGCTTATGTTGGACTGACTCTTTGTGTCCGTGTCTCTCCAGGCTCACCCTCCAGGCGTGCTGGCTCTGCTGGATGAAGAATGCTGGTTCCCAAAGGCCACGGACAAGACCTTCGTAGATAAGCTGATCCAGGAGCAGGGCACACACACCAAGTTCCAGAAGCCCCGGCAGCTGAAAGATAAGGCCGACTTCTGCATCATCCACTACGCTGGCAGGGTACGCCTCCGTTTAGCTCTTTTCAAAATCACACTCCACTGGACACACGCCGCCAGGCCGCCGCTGGCCGGGACTGAAAGATGAAAAAAAAACGAAATTGGGTCTTTACTCGGTAATGACAGTTTATTGAAGGATAAAGAGTTCCTCATGTGGAGCAGAGGTCAGACACACAGGGAAGAGGACAAGAGTAAAAACTGTTTCTCTTTTTGCCTTGACTGGATATCGGACAGTAGTCAGAGAGTGTTAGCGTCTATACACGATGTAACCGTCAGGCCGTCAGCACCCTAAATACTGCTTTAAAAAAAACAGAACTTCATTACATTTGTCTTCATGTCATCGCTTTGTGACGCTGATCATGAAAATGTTTACAAAGTCCACATCACGTCAAATTTACAAACGTTGTTTAAAATGTGTTTTTAATGAATTGAAGGAGCAGCGAGGAGCTTGTTTGGTCTTTCTAAGATTTCTCTGCTAAATGTCGGAGCTGGAGTCGAGGAGAGAGCGCCTGGTGTGCAGAGGGGTTCAGTCCTCGTGGACTACATCAACACTGTGTCCTTCGTGTCTGTTCCAGGTGGACTATAAGGCGGACGAGTGGCTGATGAAGAACATGGACCCCCTCAACGACAACGTGGCCACGCTCCTGCATCAGTCCACCGACAAATTTGTGGCCGAGCTTTGGAAAGACGGTAAGCTGCTTCGCTCGAAGCTTTAATGGACTCCCCGGTTCTGTTCAGTACCTGGTTCAGCTCTTTCCCAACAGAAAATCAATAATTATTAATGACCTTGAGTCTTGTGGGTCTAAAAACAAACATCGACCGTCTGATAAAGTTTTAATTCAAATAACAAACACAAATGGACCAAATCCTCGAAGCAGCTACACTTGTAGGGCCGTTAAATGTAAATGGATCAGAGCTTGTTTATTTCTTTTCCTCAAAGCTCTTCGACACCAAAGGTCACACCGACACACTGATGGTAGAGGCTGCAGAGTAAAGAGTCCATCAGTATGAACTCATCATATTCAGAGACAGGACGGTGGATAGATGATGAAATCAAAGAGAGGAAGGACATACATAACAGTAACAACAGGTGGGATTTAAAGGCAGGTAATGCTTGGAGGACTGTAACCTCTGTACATGAGGCCGAGGCTGCTTCCACCCGCAGACTTCCTGTCCATTAGGACGAGCTTTATCCACGTGGTTATATTTTCAAATCTTTGCTGCGTTGGTTTTAAATCTCGTCCAGTCGCTGAATTAAGTCCACTCCTAAACTCACCTGCTGCGCTGTCATTGGCTGGAGGAAACACACCAGCTCGTCCCGAGTCAACCAGAACAAAGCAGAACAGTAAAATCCAGTTAGGGGACAGGCTCTCTGCAGACGCAGGATACGGAGGCCCAGAAGAGACTTTAGTCTGTGTTTTATTTTGAAGGAAAAAGCTACGGAGAGGAGTCTCTTCATGTATTTCCTGTTTTCTTATTTCCTGAACCAGCTTCTCAGTTTGTCTTTTAATGAAGCTTACTAACAACAGCTGTGTGCTTCACTGAGCCGGACCTTCTTATTAATAACTGAACGTAACACCCCCCCCCCTCCCCCCCTTCTCGCTCTCTCTCTCTCTCTCTCTCTCTCTCTTCTCTGTGTTGTAGAGATTCAGACCATTCAAAGGGCTTCATTCTATGACAATGTCACTAGTCTGGATGAGCCAGCAGGTGAATGACTGGCTCGTGCTGTAGCAGACCTGGGCAGAAATAACAACTGCTGTAAACACTCCTCAAAGATCACCATCTGAGAGCGATGAATATTTTTGCCCAGATCTGACTGTGTGTGTCACGCTTCAGCCGGTGCTGTGTCTGTCATAGCTACTGTGGCTCCCATTTGCTTCCAGGCTGCATGGCTCTCTGGTGTCAGCCAGAAGAAGTAGTGCCTGATTCAGGAACCACTTAAAGTAGTCATCTGCTCCCTCTGCTGCGAGTACTTAGCCTTGATTAGCTTCAGTATTCCTGCAGGCCGACGATGGTCTTGTGATTTGTGTGTGTTCAAATAGCCCAGGAGCAGACTTTGTGATGTAGCGCAGCTGTGTGGAGTCTTTGTAGCCCGTGTCTGTTTTCGTCCCCTCCTCCTCCTGTGATGTGATACGTCCACCACTTAGATCAGGATCGGAAGCTTGGCTGAAGAAAATGTAAAGACATGAATGTCCCCGCCTTCCTCCTTCCTGGATAGGTTGAGGGTAGCAAGGAAAGTGAGACCAGATGTCAGTGTTTTCTTTGGCTCTGAGCTCAGACGTCTTCCAGGGTCCAGACAGCAGGACATGCATCACTGTGTTCAAGTGTTTCAGCTCCAGAAGTCTGCAGACCTCAAAATGTCTCATAGTTAGAATCAAGTCGAGTGGACCTTCATCTGTAACTGAGATTTAAATCATGAGCTGTGTGTTAGCTGATGTCCTCTGACATTAGTGTCAGACAAAGCTCCCTATCAATCATTATCATTATGGACCGACTGGAAAATTATTTTTGAGTTAACAGAAGAATGTGCGACTTTTCGATCCAGTAAACGTCGCCCTTGAGCTCCAGCATGAAACCAAAACAAGTTTAGAGTTATGAATAAGAACTGTTGTTTTGTTCAACCAAAACACAAAGACATCTGAATACGTGTGAAGCAAGGCAAGAAAAAAGCATCAAGACGTCACATTTAAGAAGTCAGAGCGACCAGAAGTTCAGCACGTTTGGTCTGAACCTCAGTCGGACTGATCATGGTGATCAAAGGTGGTCTATGTCCAGTGCTGGCCTGTTTGTTGCCAGATTTTGTGTGACATGATTTTTATGTGGCTGCCATCAAGCATCTCCTCTCAGTCACGATGATCAGCAAAGAATATTTAAATAGATCCTGGTTTACAAAAGGATTTACGAAGCTTGATCTGTGCAAATCAGTCAAAAAAGACAGTAATTCTTAAAACACACACAAAGGGTTAAATTCGCCCCTCACTGCACTACATAGCAAGCAGTCTTAGTACATTAGGAAGTCTTTAGAGGACACACAACAGGTGTCTCATTCAGAAAACAGCCACGCACAGCAAGAGTGAAAATGTCTGCGGCGAGTTGGCGGTAACTGCGCCGCAATATTTTCAGGAGATGTCACACGCGAGACTTCCACTGATCAGGACAACAACTCCGCCTTTCTGTGACCTTAAAAATACTGTAAATAAAGTCTGTAGATAGGACTTCAAACATTTATTCTTGGGCTTTTTATGCTAGTGTGAGGGTCTCTCTCTCTCCCTGAAACCAGGGGAGAGAGAGAGAGAGGGTGATGAAGGAGAGGTCAGATTTGAACCCTACAGCCTTTGTACGTGGGGTGCATGCTAACTGCTGGGCTGCATGAGAGTGTTTGTTTGCTCCATTCAGGGAGGAAGCTTCATTTTAAACACAATAAACTTTACTCAGAATGGCCCCTCCCCTCTTTTACTCATCGTCTGCATGTGGACAGAACTGACCTCCGTCAGCGTGGGGGCGGAGCATAACGAAGCTGCGCAGATCTTCTCTCCACATTCAGACACAAAGCAAGAGCAGGACATGTCTGAAATGCTTTGTGAGTTAAACCTTGAGATGGAGCAGAGAGTGAGAGTGCATGAGGAGCTATTAGTGGCTGCAATCAGAGAGAATCCGACCCTGAGCGAGAACCTGATCCTTGTTCCTAAAGGTCTGCAGGCCAACGAGTCGACAGACGTCCGAACTCTTGGTGTTGGATTTGAAATTAGCGTTAGCCTGCTGTTGTGTTACAGTATTGTGTAACGTCTTTTCATGCACCTGCAGTTTGTCATGTTGCTATGTTGACATCACGTTGCCGTCGCTGTCCTCGCAGTGATCCCCCCTCATGAAGTCGACCCACCATAACCAGCTCTCTTCATTCTACCCTTCCAGTCGACCGTATCGTCGGCCTCGACCAGGTGGCAGGGATGAACGAGACGGCCTTCGGTGCCACCTACAAAACCAAAAAAGGAATGTTTCGAACCGTGGGACAGCTCTATAAGGAGTCGCTCACCAAGCTCATGGCCACGCTGAGAAACACAAACCCCAACTTTGTCCGCTGCATCATCCCCAACCACGAGAAAAGGGCGAGTACTTTAGCAGTGATGTCGCGCTTTACATCATTCTTGAGTCTCTCGATCAATCATCAGTTCCTTTCAGTTATTCAAGCTGGACTTTGTTCTTCGTTTGTTTCCTTCAGGCGGGTAAACTGGAGCCTCATCTGGTTCTGGACCAGCTGAGGTGTAACGGAGTCCTGGAGGGGATTCGTATCTGCAGACAGGGCTTCCCCAACCGCATCGTCTTCCAGGAGTTCAGACAGAGGTGAAAACCAAATCAATTCTTAGGGTATGTTCACTGGAGTTCAATGATCTTGGACTGAATATTGATTGGCTCTTTTGATCACAGATATGAGATCCTGACACCCAACGCCATCCCTAAAGGATTCATGGACGGGAAACAAGCCTGTGAGAGAATGGTAACGCTACTTTCAACTTTTGATTTCATTTTAAATAGTAAATGGATGTTAGCTCGTTTACTTCTGTTCTCGCAGGTCACACCGACACATTCACATCCTGATCAGTGTTAGCTGCCAGATCAGGTCAAAGCAACAGGTGTTGCAGAGCTGGCTAAACACTGAAGCTACAGTGTCCACCACATGCAGAGCTGGCTAAACACTGAAGCTACAGTGTCCACCACATGCAGAGCTGTGTGAGAGGAAGGGGGGGGAGTCTAGAGTTTAGACTGTAGTACACTTTTTAACCACTAGGGGTCAGAGTGACATACAGCTCCTCTTTAAAGTCTTCATGTGTCCCGTGTAGATCCACGCTCTGGAGCTGGACCCAAACCTGTTTCGTATTGGTCAGAGTAAGATCTTCTTCAGGACCGGCGTTCTGGCTCACCTGGAGGAGGAGAGAGACCTGAAGATCACCGACATCATCATCTACTTCCAGTCGGTGTGCAGAGGATACTTAGCACGCAAGTGAGTGTCCCGCCTCTGCTCCGTTCATTATCCATGTTTACACCTTCCACCGAAGATCAATGAAGGACACAGATCCAGATGATATTCTGCCCCAAAGTAGCCACAACTGTAGTAAAGTTTGGTTCCCTAAACAGAGACCAGCGTTGAGGTTTAAAAACAGTACAGACGTTTCTTCTCCATAACTGACCAATCAGAATCAAGACGGGGCAGGGCGCTAAAACACGTTAAAACAAGCATTCAACACACGGACATTACAGAGAAGATAACTATGGTAACCTAGCAACAGTGAGCCCTGTGTATCGGAGGTGGTTGACGCTTCCCCTCTCACGCTAACGTCGGTCCTTCCCGCAGAGCGTTCGCTAAGAAGCAGCAGCAGCTGAGCGCTCTGAAGGTCCTCCAGAGGAACTGTGCTGCCTACCTGAAGCTGCGACACTGGCAGTGGTGGAGGCTCTTCACCAAGGTGAGAACTCACCCGGACACGTCTCTGCACGTCATGCACGCGTCTTCAGTCTCTCTACAAGTAGAAATACTAAACTCTCAGGTCGCTGGTGTGCACGCTCCCATGCTCAGAGGTTACAGTCCTCGAGAGTGTGCAGCCCGGGTTTGAGTCCGACTCGTGGCTCCCTTCTTGCATGTCGTCTCTCTCTCTCTCTCTCTCTCTGATATCTGACTCCACCCTCTGTCCTGTCTCTGAGTAAAGAGATAGGAGGAAAAATCTCCGTCTCCATGGTTACTGTGCAAAGTCATTCTGTTTAAAACAAAAAAGAAAAAGAGCGAGTGGGCGGAGGAGGTTAAAGGTCATGCTCATCATTTGTCTGACAGGATGTTTGAAAGTGGACAAACACTGAAGACAGTAGAATAAGAATCAAAAGTCTTCTGGAGTTTGATGCATTTAGAGGCCGCTCGTTCCCCTGCTGATACGTGTTGTTGTGAATCCCGCCGTGACTTCCTGGCTTGATGGTTTTCTCCGTGTGCGTCAGGTGAAGCCTCTGCTGCAGGTGACCCGGCAGGAGGAGGAGATGCAGGCCAAAGACGAGGAGCTGGTCAAAGTGAAGGAGAGACAGCTGAAGGTGGAGAACGAGCTGGTGGAGTTCGAGAGGAAACACCAACAGGTGAGCTCCTAAACTCACCTGGTGCACGCTCACAGGACTGCAGCCTCGCTCTTCATCCGCTATCTGCTCGCCGCTCGCACGTTCACCATCTCCATCTTCTCTGTGTCCTCCCTGCAGCTCGTAGAGGAGAAGAACATTCTGGCAGAGCAGCTCCACGCAGAGACGGAGCTGTTTGCCGAGGCAGAGGAGATGAGGGTCCGTCTGCTCTCCAGGAAGCAGGAGCTGGAGGAGATCCTTCACGACCTGGAGTCCAGGGTGGAGGAGGAGGAGGAGAGGAACCAGGGCATGCAGAATGAGAAGAAGAAGATGCAGTCTCACATCCAGGTATGAAGGATTTCATCCTCGTCTTCATCGCTTGATCATAACACAGTCATCCAGAGTCTTTGTGTGTGTGTGTGTGTGTGCTCGTTTCCAGGACCTGGAGGAGCAGCTGGATGAAGAGGAGGCTGCGAGACAGAAGCTGCAGCTGGACAAAGTGACAGCCGAGGCCAAGATCAAGAAGATGGAGGAGGACATTCTCCTGCTGGAGGACCAAAACTCAAAGTTCCTCAAGGTGACAGACTGTTGTGTGATCTCCTCCTGGAAACGTGCTTCATTACTCGATCGTTGTCTTCAAGTGTCAGCGCCGGTCTGTTCCTCACTGGGGGTTTTTTATTTTCTTCCATCAGGAGAAGAAACTGTTGGAGGACAGGATCGGCGAGATGACGTCTCAGCTGACGGAGGAGGAGGAGAAGGCAAAGAACCTGGGGAAGGTGAAGAACAAGCAGGAGATGATGATGGTCGACCTGGAGGGTGAGCGTCTACGTCACGTGTCCCAGGAGAGACGTGTGTCCCCGTCGAGCTGGAGAGGTCAAACGTGTTAATCTGTCCCCTCGTTTGCAGAGCGTCTGAAGAAGGAGGAGAAGACGCGGCAGGAGCTGGAGAAGGCCAAGCGTAAACTGGACGCCGAGACCACAGACCTGCAGGACCAGATCGCCGAGCTGCAGGCTCAGATCGAGGAGCTGAAGATCCAGCTGGCCAAAAAGGAGGAGGAGCTTCAGGCGTCTCTGGCCAGGTGAGCGTGCTCAGGAACGAGGGGAGGGAGGTCGAGTCGTGCAGAAACAGAATCAGCTCAACGAACGGCGTCGGTGTTGCTCACTGTCGTCCAACTTCACACGAGTGCAGTAAATACCGTCTCCATGGCAACAGCACTCCACTGTGGCACAGCCGGGTCAATAGAAGGACCTGAAATAGACGCAGCGGCCCACAGACGAGCACAGAGTCGGCTCTGACTCCCTCTGCTCGCCGTGTCTGATTACAGGGGAATGGCTTCTGATTGAAGTCCTGATGGAACGACGTCTGAACACTTTTCCTGTAATAACTAAATATTTTCCTGGGTTTTCTTTCTCATTTATCCTGGAAATATCCCCTTCAGCACGCTCGCCGCCATATCAGTGTTCAGATGAACAGCTGTGGAGGTCACTAGCTTGAAGGTCGACTCAGAGTCTGTCCGACTTCATTTCACACTCAGAAATCCTGGCTTTCGTCACAGCGTCACATCGTCAAGCTCTCGTTAAACTTGATGAGCTTCATGTTGAATCCAGCTGAGCTGTACGCTCTCTGTTTGGAGAAGAGAATGACTTCAATTAGCGAGTCGTTAGCGTTAGCGCCGTTAATCAACGCCGACGCCTGCCGTGGCTCTCTGCTTTACAGGCCGACTTCACGACCAATCAGTCCTTACCGTGTTCATGAAAGCAGCACTCGCTCTGTTGCTGTGAGCAGAGTCAGCCGTGGACAGATGACCACACTGCCCCCCGGTGTTCACCCGAGGTTACAACAACAACAGGCTGAAACATGAAAACACTGATTGAAGTTAAAGCCTTAAACTCAAGATATCTACAAGCTTCACGTTCTGTCACTCTCACGGGGTTCAGCGCTGAGTTCAAGGTCAACACAAACACGAGCGTGGACATCAGACATCTTAGTCCTTTTTTCACAGAACAACTTTGTTTTTTTGACGTCGATGATTCACGTCACCTCAGGAAATCCAACACTTCAGTGGTTGAAGAATAAAGACTTTAAAATCCGACCTCACGGAGAGCGTTTGTTTGTTTGTTTGAACTTCTTGTGTCTCCGGCAGGAGCGACGAGGAAACGCTGCAGAAGAACAACGCCTTGAAGCAGGTGAGAGAGCTGCAGGCGCAGCTGGCCGAGCTGCAGGAGGACCTGGAGTCTGAGAAGATGTGCCGGACCAAAGCGGAGAAACTGAAACGGGACCTGAGCGAGGAGCTGGAGGCTCTGAAGACGGAGCTGGAGGACACGCTGGACACCACGGCGGCGCAGCAGGAGCTCAGGTGAGTCGGTTTACACGCCGCCGAGTTCAACGCTGGATTCAGAGTCAGCTAGTGAACAAACGTGAGCTCAGGAGGTTCCCTCCCCTCGTCCCGACTCCAGGTCCAAGCGTGAGCAGGAGGTGGCCGAGCTGAAGAAGGCCATCGACGAGGAGACCAAAAACCACGACGCTCAGATCCAGGACATGAGGCAGAGGCACGCCACGGCGCTGGAGGAGCTGTCCGAGCAGCTGGAGCAGGCCAAGAGGGTGAGTGGCTCACGCCTGCTCCCGTCCACACGGTCTGTGTTCGTGCCCGAGTACCAAACAAGACGCTGTTTTCCTGCAGTTTAAGGCCAACCTGGAGAAGAACAAGCAGAGTCTGGAGAGCGACAATAAAGAGATGGCCTGCGAGGTGAAGAGTCTGCAGCAGGCCAGGACGGAGTCGGATCACAAGAGGAAGAAGCTGGAGGCCCAGCTGCAGGAGTTCACGTCCAGGACCAGCGAGGTGGAGCGGGTCAAAGCAGAGCTGGCTGATCGCTCCAACAAGCTGCAGGTGAACATCCAGCCCCTCCTCCGTTTACTTAAAACAACCACTGTGGCTTTCAGACGTCTCCATAACCCTGTGTCTCTTCTGTTTTTGAAGGTGGAGCTGGACAACGTGTCGGCTCTGCTCGAGGAGTCGGAGAAGAAAGGCGTCAAAATGGCCAAAGAAGTGGACAAGCTGAACAGCCGACTGCAGGACTTAGAGGTACGACACCTTCAAATCATTTCCCCAATCATTTGCTCCTGCAAACTCTCATCACAGAATCCACCCTGAGCTTCATCCTCTTCTTACTCACCGCTTCATTTATTCCTCCCTCCGGTGTGCAGGAGCTACGGCAGGAAGAAACCCGTCAGAAGCTCAACCTGAGCGGCCAGATCCGTCAGCTGGAGGGCGACAAGAACACGCTGCTGGAGCAGCAGGAGGAGGACGAGGAGGCCCGACGCAACCTGGAGAAGCAGCTGCAGACGGTGCAGGCTCAGGTACAGCTTCACTCTTCTTCTGCAGCTTCTGTCGTGCACGCACAAAGCAGACACTGTACATGTGTAGTCAGTTTAGCAGTGTGTCATGAAGACTACAAAGATGGTCGGTGGACTAAATGCTGTCTGGTCTCTGCAGCTGTTTGAGACGAAGAAGAAGCTGGAGGAGGACGTGGGAGCGATGGAGGGCCTGGAGGAGGTGAAGAGAAAGCTCCAGAAGGACGTGGAGCTGACCAGCCAGCGTCTGGAGGAGAAGACCATGGCCATGGACAAGATGGAGAAGACCAAGAACCGTCTGCAGCAGGAGCTGGACGACCTGATGGTGGACCTGGACCACCAGAGGCAGATCGTGTCCAACCTGGAGAAGAAGCAGAAGAAGTTCGATCAGGTAAACGCGGGACGCCAGAACCTGTCACAAAACGAACGCTCGCTGTCAGAGTGTTGACAACATGTTGTGTTTTTTTTCTTCCGTCAGCTGCTGGCTGAAGAAAAGACCATCTCGGCTCGATACGCAGAGGAGCGAGACCGAGCCGAGGCCGAGGCCAGGGAGAAGGACACCAAGGCTCTGTCCATGGCCAGAGCTCTGGAGGAGGCGCTGGAGGCCAAGGAGGAGCTGGAGAGGTTCAACAAGCAGCTCCGCGCTGAAATGGAGGATCTGATGAGCTCCAAGGACGACGTGGGGAAGAACGTGAGTCACCGCTCAGCTCTGACTTTACTCTGGAGGGCGTTTAAAGTGTGAATGAGTAGCGTGAGAACGCTGTCATCCGCAGGTCCACGAGCTGGAGAAGTCGAAGCGCACCCTGGAGCAGCAGGTGGAGGAGATGAGGACTCAGCTGGAGGAGCTGGAGGACGAGCTGCAGGCCACGGAGGACGCCAAGCTGCGTCTGGAGGTCAACATGCAGGCCATGAAGGCCCAGTTTGACCGAGACCTGCAGGCCCGAGACGAGCAGGGCGAGGAGAAGAAGAGGGCGCTCGTCAAGCAGGTACGCATCCATGACTCGCAGGAGGGAGAGAGAGAGAGAGAGAGAGAGAGAGAGAGGGGCTCGCTGACAGTTCTAAAAACTACAAATCCCTGTAATCCCACACTTTTATTTTTTAACGCCTGCAGGTACGCGAGATGGAGGCGGAGCTGGAGGACGAGAGGAAGCAGAGAACTCTGGCTGTCGCCGCCAAGAAGAAGCTGGAGATGGACCTGAACGAGGTGGAGGGGACAGATCGAAGCGGGCCAATAAGGGCAGAGAGGAAGCCATCAAACAGCTCCGAAAACTACAGGTACACACAAACACACGAAGAAGAACTACAGGTACACACAAACACACGAAGAAGAACTACAGGTACACACAAACACACGAAGAAGAACTACAGGTACACACAAACACACGAAGAAGAACTACAGGT
>NC_136692.1:1766744-1771744 GCF_947650265.1 Symphodus melops
CCCCCTCACGGGGGCCCCGACCTCACCGCCGTGCGAAGCGTTGGTACAATGGAGGATGAGCTACATGATGCTGCATGCAGGGCCCCCACTTATCTCTTGCCTCATGGGGCCCCAACAGACTCTGTCATCGCCGCAGCGTGTGAGGATAAGAGTGATCCTTACATGGAGAGTAGCTCAGACCCTGCGGTCCAGGGTCCCATGAGGGCTCAGGACTAAGGTCTGAGGAGCAGGAGGGGTGCGAAGGGTTAAAGTTTCATCCAATCAGGGATGAAAAGGAACTCTGAAGCAGAGCCAAACACTGACGCGTAGAAGTGCGTTTTAAGGTCGGATTTTAAAACAGGAAGTGTGAGGGACTACCTGTACCCCCTTCTGGAGCCAGGCCGGGCGGGGGCAGGGGGGGGGCGGGGTCTATCTGAGGACGTAGATTAATGTGACACTGTGCCAACGGACAACACGTCCTTAAACCAGACGACCGATACAAAGCAGCCTGCTTTACATCGGACATCTCGTCTCTGCAGAGCCTCTGACGTCAGGTCGGATTCAAACCCACAACCGCAGTGACCAGGACTAAAAGCCTCGATCAGTTTCTCTTTTACAAAGAAGAAGTTGTGTTCACTCGTTGATTCAATGAAATAATCGACAACATGACGGCTGATTTAAAAACACATTCACACTTTAATACAAATATAGAAGAACAGAGAGAATCGTGACGCGTCGTCACACAAAGAGAGAAGTTCAGCGGCGTGCGGCGGGGGCGGCGCCGCGGGCCGTCAGGAGATGAGCACTCGGTTGTCTTTGGCCCACTTCCTCAGAGTTCGGATGATGTATTCAACCTGAGGGTTTCCCGAGTTCCTCAGCAGGGGCACCACCTCTTTGAGCGTCTCCCTGGAACACGAGCACACACGTCACACTGGGTTTAAAAAAACGGCTCGGCGTGCACGGATACAAAATCCAAACCTACTTGGGCTCCTTGTTGGCGAGGATGAGCTGGAAGATGCCGACGCACGCGCCTCGCTTGCCTTCCCAGTAGTTGGAGCCCGGGTCCAGTTTCTCCAGCGCGTCGAACGCTTTGGCTGCATAATAAAACTGTCCCATCTAAAACAAACAAACAAACAAGCAGCAGCATGGTGGTGAGCACGGGGACGCAGCGCTCTGTTTGAACACTCAGCTGTGGATGCAGGGAGGGAGGGGGGGGGAGGGGGGGTGAGGAGTGGGGGGGGGGGGGGGGCACCTTGTAGCAGTCGTTGGCGATGAGCTGCAGCAGATTGAAGGAGTCCGACGAGGTGCCCATCTTCAGGTAGAGCTCCCAGGCCAGCTGACCCTTCTGGTTCATGATGTCTGACAGGAACAAGACAACAGTCCATCATCTGCAGAAACCTCCACACAACAACATGTACTTATCAACCACGACCACGACCACGACCACGACCACGACCACGACACGTACAACACCGGGCCAGCCAGCTGATGTACACGTAATCATTCTTGATCTTCTCGTTTTGAATCAGCAGAAAAATCTGAAAGAAACAGACGAAGTGGAGTCAGTGATGAGCACAACGAGCGCGTGGGCTCATCATCATCACGCCGGGGGGGGGCGGAGCTACCTCCTCGGCTTGTTTGTAGTTTCCGAGGGCGGCTTTGGCCTGAGCGTAGTTAAAGTTGAACGTGTCGTCGTTAAAGAAATAACCCTGCAGACAGAAGAGACAGAAAGTATGACTGGATAGAAGATCAGTAAACACACACACACACACACACACACACACACACACACACACACACACACACACACACACCTTCACTGAGTTCAGATATATGAGCACGTCGTCGAACTGTCTCAGGAGGAAGAAGCACGAGGCCATGCACTGCCGGCCCGGGATCGTGTCTGCGAGGGAAGAACATCTCATGTTCACACGTTTCAGAGAACATCCTGAAACTCGGACCGCCGCTCGCCGGTGCGCCGCCGCACGGACGAGCGGCGCCGCACGGACGAGCGGCGGTCTCCTGGTAGAAGTTCCAGGTGAACTCGGGCTGAGAGGATGGAAACAAACGTAGCGGCCTCGTCCTGTTTATTCTGCAGAGAGTCAGCATGTGATCCTCCCTCAGCCAATCAGAAGACATCGTCATTATTGTGGCATTTGTACCAAATATGGTCACTTCCTCGATGTTTATTTTTCTACATGAAACTAAAATTTTTTGAAAAATGTTTGAACAGAAATTAATTTCTGAATGTTTCACTGAGCGACCTGTAAAGGGTTCAAGGATCCACACACGCATCGATGGCGTCTGTGTTCAACGTACCGCACTCGCTGGCCGAGCCTCCGACCAGCTGAAAGAACTGCTGAGCGATCTTCAGGTGATCCCTCTGAAAGGGTAAGGTCAGGGTTACACGCAGTGTCAGCCTTTGAATCTGTGCGTGATCGTTTGTTTTAAACACTCACCGATCCGATCTCTTGTCCGAGCGCTGCGTTCACCACTCCTTTCAAAATGTACTCCTGAAAGATACAAAAACTCTGAATGAGAACCCGCCGCCTGGAGCCGAAACGCACGCACAGGAAGTCCATCAATCTTTAAAAAATAATAATAATAATAATGTTTTTCCATCCAGATCTAAAACACAAAACAAGCGAACACTTCCCGCGCTCTCAGCTGCTTTCAAACATAAACTCTTAAATGAAGGACGAGAGCCGTGATTCGGATTTCTCTCAAATATTTGATTTAATTAAAAGAGCGAAACAAACAAACAAACCCTGTCACACTAAAAACTCACAGCTGCTCTGTTTGTTTAAATGTGGCTTCATATGATCCTGTATGTGATCATGTCTATAAACCCCTCTATTTCAGCCCTGCTCAGAACAGGCTGTTTCTGTGTCTGTAGCTTTAAATATGTAAATGAGCTGTGTCTGGCCACGCCCCCTCTCTGGAAGGGCTCGGGTGTACTCGCTGCTTTCTGGCTCCATGTCCTATTGTTTACGGTGAGAAGGCAGACTTCTGACCTCTGATGACCTCTGACTAAACATTAACCCTCGCAGCACACTTGAAGGTCTCACCTGAGGAGTCGTGGGCACCAGATCCTCGATCAGGTTGTAGGCTTCCTGCACGTCGTCTGGAAGGTTAAAAAAAAAATGCAGAATGAGCGAATAAACGTGGAAACGGAGAAGCTGCGTTGGCGCTGAACGGCGCTCCGTGACGGGGAAGGCGTGACGAGGCTGCACGCACCTTGTCTCAGGTAGTAGATGACCAGGTTGAGTCTGGCCTCAGGGATCACATCGATCAGAGGAGGCAGGACCTGCAACGCCCCCTCGCCGCCGCGAAACACCACCTGCAGTGCACAGAGGAGAGCGTCACACACACGCACGCACGCACGCACGCACACACACACACACACACACACACACACACACACACACACACACACACACACACACACACACACACACACACACACACACACACACACACACACACACACACACACACACACACACACACACACACACACACACACACACACACACACACACACACACACACACACACACACACACACACACACACACACACACACACACACACACACACGGGCTTGTGCAGAGCTTACCAGGTTGTGTCTGATAAGCTCCTTAGCGAACTCAAAGGAGCAGGAGGAGATGTCGATCAGGTTCTTCAGCTCCGCCTTGGAGGGAGAGATCGCAACAACACTGTGACACCAACAAACAACAACAACAACAACAACAACAACAACAACAACAACAAGAACAAGAAGTGCTGCACGACGAGACAAATACATCAAAAACAATCATTGAGGGGAAATCAGAAATACTGCAGAGCACATAAAAACATGTTTTCAGACGTCTCTGCATCCAAACAGACAGACTGATCATTCGTATGTATTGGGGGGGGGGGGGGGGGGGGGCGGGGCGGCAGACATATTCAAACTCCATCCTGCTGCCATGAGGACGCCAGCATGAGTACATGAGGGAGTGCAACAAAACCGCTAGGCCATCTGGCACCATTTTAAAAATGTATTGTTGGAGCCAAACTATGTGTTGCATGTTTTCTTTGTTTATATGTGCAGTCCCTTTACTGGGCACTAGGGGGAGCCTGGGGAAGTGTTTTTTTTAACGAGTGCTCCAGGTGAGGTGGACAGGTGTGTGAATGTCAGCCTGAGAAGAGAAGGAGAAAGTGGATTTGTGGGTTTATTTAATTCCAATGGACGTCGTGGTTCGTCTTTTTTTGTTTTGTTTGTTTTGATCATTTTTTACAAGTTGAACAATAAATGGATGAATATATCCAAAAGTACATCAACAGCCTTCTTATGTTTTTTAAGAGCTGAGCATTCGTTTGAAAACAGCGTCCACATTCAACACCAAAGTGGCCTTTTCTAAATATAATAGGATTTGTTAAAATTGGTCACTACATGTATTATTTTGTTTGAGGGTTTTAAGCCGACCGCTGGATCCCTGCGTGATGCATTCAAGGTCAGACCTTCGTCAAAACGTGAAAGCTCCTGTGAGAAGGAGAAAGCACCTCGGCTGCCTTGCCGTTGTACAGTCTGAAGTGGTTGCAGGCCTTGAGGTTGAGGGCGATGGTGGAGTCGGGGACTCTCTGCAGGTACACGGCCAACACCTCCTGGGACACGTCGTAGTAGTCCAGCTTGTAGTAACACAGAGCCACGTAGACCTTCAGGGCCAGGAAGTCTCTGAGGGGGGCGGAGCAGGAGGACACAGACAGAGTTATCACCTTCATCAGAGAGCGCCATCAGGAGGAAGGGGGGGCAGGGGGGGGGGGGGGGGGGGGCAGACCTGTCCTGCAGGAGGAGGCGTTTATAGATGTCTATGGCCTCCTGGTAGTGGGAGCGCATGTAGTGGATGGACGCCAGGCTCAGCTGGTCCTCGATCACATCCTCCAGGTTCTGGTGGAAACCCATCAGCTTCTTCTCATCGTTGAACTTCACAACACACAGAAAGAAAAAAAAAAACAACATGGATGTGGAGACACGC
>NC_136692.1:1774244-1801355 GCF_947650265.1 Symphodus melops
TTATGCTGTTATGTTTTGGTCGCTCCCCTGGTGGACTTTTAGAATAAGGTCGGTGAATGTCACAAGTTATCTGGAGTTGAGATCTCTGTAAGATAAATCAGAGATCAGGCATGTTAGAGCTCCGATATCTGTTGTTGATTCAGCCTTTGGACCGTTTGGATTCAAATCAATCAAAACAATGTTAGAGGAATCAGCTCATTGATGCCCCCTGGTGGACATGTCGAGTAATGTTTTCACAGTTTATCGAATCACCTCAAACCAACTCTGGAAAGTCTTCTCTGAATCAACTTCTGTTCCTCTCAGTTTAAACAAACACTGACACTAACATACATCTTACATATATGTGATCTCAGGGAACTACACGTATGATTATTTCAGTGACTGTTGACGACACTGAATGAGCTCAAACACTCGCTCTTCTTTACGCCTCCTGACGTCCTTTAAAAACTCGCTTCTCCTGCGTTCTCAAACGTCACTGAACAGTCAGGCTGGATTAGCACAGAGCCTCGTGCTGGGTGACAAGAGCTTAATCTAAACCCCCGGTTGCTATGGCAACGATACATGTAAAAATATATTTAACAGCTACGACTTCAAAATAAAACAATATGAAGCTTCATCAGGACTTTTGTTTCTCACTCTGCGACCGATGCAGCGGGGGACAGAGACAAAGTTCATTGACTTGACGACAGTCTTGGAGCGTCTGTATTTTTAATTATCTTTTTAAACGTACGACTTTTACTCCACCACATTAGAAAGACAAATATCATCCGACGGAGTCTAACTGAATTGTTTTCGTTTCACTGATGACTTCTCTTTTCTAAAATTCGATCTGACAGACGATGAACGGTAGAAAGACACTCGGGCACTTTAACGTCAGAGAAGGACGACGATTCTCCGCCCTCAGCGTTCACAGTCACGTCTTCAGCCCACGTCACAAATGTGAACGTTTCCCATCAGCTCCTCTGCTTCCTGTTTTTGGTTGTTCCCGTTGTTGATCTTTTAAATCTGTCAACCTGTAGCTTGTGAGTTTATAAAATGTAAACAAGGTTTTCTAAATTAAAGTAACATAGCAGGATGTTTGGTGTTTTTGACTGCACTCAAACAAAGTCAAAAATACAACACTTATGAAAACTCTAGTAAACTTACTTTAACTTAAATAATCTTCTGAATGAGCATCTCACTGGTATGCAGGCTTTAAACTTCTTTTTAAAAACCTTTAAAGGGGACATATTGTAAAAAAAAATCCACTCTTAGTGTTTCTGAACATTTATTTGGGTAACCTGAGTGACTATCAACCCACAAAATGTGAAATAAATCCACCCAGTCTTTTTGTTTATAGTCTGCTTTAGTCTGACCACACAGAGAAAAACGCTCCGTTTCAAATTGTCTCAGTTTGTGACATCACAAGTGGGATTCTGGTCAGAAAATCTCCACCCATGGACTGCACCTCCAGCCTAGAGAAACACCTTTATGCAGGTCCACCATTTTCCTTCTCTCTACAGAGAAGTGCTGTCTCGGGGGGGGGGGGGGGGGGGGGGGGTTCATTACATTTAAAGAGACACACACACACCAAAACAGAGCATTCAGAGAGAGCTGGTTTGTACAGGGTCTCAAACCTCCTCTGCTGCTTGATTCATGTTATATTTGGACCACAGAATCACAGTTGTTTCATTTAGACCACAGGGGGGCGCTGTTTGAAAAGGTGAGGGATGATGATATGTCCCCCTTTAATGTTTAAATTGTGTTGGTACCTCTAAAAGTGTCAGAGCCCCGAGGTAGTCTCTCTGTTGGAGATACTCCTCCAAGCGGGAAACCTTGGTCTGGTTCTTCTTCTTTTTCTCACCGACGCTGCCCAAGGCTGGTTTGACCCGAGACAGGATCTGTAGTGATCAGAAACAAATAATAATAATAACAGATTCAAGATAACAACAATAACTACTATTTCAGACAGACTCAGCTCTGGAAACGCTTAAGTTAAAACATGAGGAACACAAACAAACACGTGAACTCACCATGTCGAGGAGGAGATATAAAAACTAGCTTCACACCAGGTGATGTCTCTATAAACAGTGAGGCTAGCTTCTGTGTTTTCTACCGGAAGTGAGATTTAAACTGTCGTGTTTCATCATCTATCCGAACCACATAAATTACTTTTATCAAAAATAATTAAATGTTTTATCACCACTATCATGCCCGTGATACATATGTCTCTTGTGGGCCGTTGCTATGTGCGATCTTGGCGGTTGCTAAGTTGCTAAATGACGATTAAACAGACGCGTAAAGGTGCTGTTCCTGATATTTTCAAAATAAAGGCACGTGTATATCTAATGCTGGTATTGTAACCAGTTGATGGGGCGTGTGTGACGTTTAGACGTTATATTTTGTCGTTTGAGCCGTTTGAGGTTCTCTGTTGAACATCTCACAGCTCGGACAGAGCGGTGATTTTATTTTTTCATTCTCGTGGCTCTTATTTTGAAGTCGAACCGAGTTTGGGAGCTGGACAGGAAACAGCTCCGAACTACACCGCCCCTAGTTTCTTCTTTACATGATTTATGTTGCCTAGCAACGGGGCACAGAGATACGGCGGAACACGAAGTAATTTGAGTTATAACAAATGTATTCCTTACCGTAGATGTGATATGTCACTTTAGACTTGTTTATTATGTATTTATTATGTTTATTATTATTTTTTTTTAAATATGCATATATACGATATGCTTGCCCCAGTGGCCTAATGGATAAGGCACTGGCCTCCTAAGCCAGGGATTGTGGGTTCGAGTCCCATCTGGGGTGGACTGTTTAGGCTACTCTTGATAGATATTTCACACATAGATTATTCTCCTGTTGTAGCTGTGAACGGTGAAAATGAAATCCTTCTAAATAATGTGTTGTTGCTGAATGAAAAACATGAAACGTACTGTTTGTGACGTTTTCTGTGCTATAATTATTAGGTTATATCATTTTAGATAACGAAGAGTTTATGATTTATAAACAACAGTGAAGTGCAGACTAATATACACGATGAGAGCAAAAAGGCTTGTGTTTCCCTGTGGGATAAAAAAAAAAGACACGAGTAAAGCTTATAGTGTGGATATTTTTCATTAAATAATACAGTGATTTTTAAAAAATGTTGCCAGTTTAAACAAAGTCAAAAGTCCTGTATTAATACAAAACAAAGCTTTGAGCAGAAAGCCCTGCAACGTGCTGGCACCCGGGTCAACAAATACTGCACAGCTTTATCGTCTGATTGGCCGCCAGGAGATGATCACAAAAAGGAACATTGTGGATTCATTATTCATGTATCAGCTGAAACACAGCTGTGAAGGAAACATACACCAGCAACACGCTCCAAATAGTTTCAGTTTATTTAATCTGCGCTCTCATGTGCCCAAAGGAAGATCCCACATCTCGCTCCCGTCATGCAAATGATGATTTGATTTGTCTAAGAGGCGCACTTATTTGGATAATAAAATGGATGTTGATGGAGATGCAAATCTTTGCTGCTTCAGACCAATCAGGCGTCTTTGTAAACAAGAGATTCAGCACAGCTTTCAACCGGTTTCAAGAGAGAGAGAGAAAGCACAAAAAAAGTTCGGCACTTATTTCTAACTAAGTCAAGTCCAATTGACATTAACGCTAATGCTAGTGTTCCACAGGGCAAGATCCTCTTATATTTATACTGTGTACGTATTCAGGTAATCTCATCCAACCCAAAGTGTCATGTAAATGTTTATGCAGATGACACCGTGCAGGAGAGTATCAGTGACTGCTCTCCATTTGACCCTTTTCAGATCAAGCTATGGCCAAGTTTAAAATGTGCAGCCCGGGGAAACGATCGGACAGGAGGGATGTGTCGAGGGTGCTGAACCTCGATGTGAAAAAGGGGCGGATGAAGCCAACGGGTCAAAGACAACGTTTGCCTTTATGTAAATTGGAAAGAGGCTCGGGAAGCACTGCTGAAGGTCAGCTTCACCTTTACCTGTGACCTGTAAAGAAACAGTGCTAGAGACCCACAACAGTCCCTGGAGGTGCATTTATTATATTTATACTGAACATGTTTTTAATTTCAACAAAAGTCTCACCTGACAAACATAGTTTGAACCGAGGGTGTTTATGATTCATATACTTGGGAAAATATAAAATAAAGAAGTACGGAGTCTTTGTAGAGTTGAACGCACGTCTGCTCCTTTATGGGTCCCCGATCCACACTCTCCCGTTCCTTGAACCTTTCAAAATAAGAGCTGCCGATATAGGCTATACACTGCTTTACCAGGTAACTCAAATAACATAATAAAATAGCTTACAATAGTTTCGTTGTAACTTGAACCACATTCATGTGAAAAAGTGTGTAAAATGTGCAATTAAAAAAAATCATCATCTTGGAACCTGATCTCAGACGGGGTCAGGGGTCACTGAGAGGAGGTCACAGGCTGAAAAGTTCAGCACCCCGGCTTCAGGTCGCCGAAGAGTTTAAAGTCGGGGTCTTGAATTTCCCTCGGGATCAATAAAGTATCTATCTATCTATCTGTCTGTCTGTCTGTCTGTCTGTCTGTCTGTCTGTCTGTCTGTCTGTCTGTCTGTCTGTCTGTCTGTCTGTCTGTCTATCTATCTATCTATCTATCTATCTATCTATCTATCTATCTAAAGTCGACAAAGAAGGAGCACGACATGGACTCAAAGCAAAGTGTGGGTTGTCTTTGGATAGAGAAGGAACTCCAAACACTCTGTCCTTCATGTTCATGACATGATCGTGTCAGACTTTGTAAATTGAAGTGTTTCCACATCAAGCCTTCAACCTGAAGTCACTTGTTTTGTTTACTTTTGCAATTTGCCAAAAAAAACTAAAAATGGAGAAATTAAATTACGGCTTATTGCTTCCCACATGCAAAACAAAGATCAGAGTGTCACTAAATTTGGCCTGGGTGATCGCAGACTGAGACTCTTTAAATCAATGTCCTCGTTCATGTTTTTTTGAAATGCACACTTTAAAACACACAGAATAGACAAAAAGTTTAACGAAACATGAATTCAAAAGGTGTGTATGTAAAAGCCCTGAAGGGAACCAATAATACTTCGTCTGTCCTGTGTGATGCCTGTAGTCTCTTTATATCACACGTGTTTTTATATTTCTCTGATTTGTTTGTCCCTCGGGATGGAGAAAGATGCTGCAGCTTTTAATCTCCACCTGGAGAGACTTTGTTTAGTTGGAACATCATTTGAATGTCTTGAGGAGGGAAGGTCCGTCTCAAACAAAGAGTTTAACACACAGAGAGGACATAACGCCGCTCTCACTCTTCAGAGAAACACACTGAACCAGGATGGAGTCGATTCTCTTCACAGCGATCGTCCTGATCAGTGTGAGCACTTTGTCAGCCAAACATGTTGTTGTTTGTCGTAATCTCGACTGGCCGAACGCTCAGACATACTGCAGGAAACACCACACCGACCTGTCTCCCATCTCCAATCAGCAGGAGTACGAGGTGTTCAAACGTTTCCTGTTGACAAATCCAGGACAGAACGACGGCTGGGTCGGCCTGTACTTGAACAAGAAAAGCCCCTCAGACTGGTCGTGGTCAGGCGGAGCAGATGCTGCCACGATAGATTATGTATCATTTAATCCAAGTTGGGGCTCTTACATCGTTTGGAGTGGGACTGGATTGGACTCTTCTTCTGGCATTCGTTACTGTTGCTTCTGCTTCAACCTGATGGTGGATGACAAGGTGAAGAAGACCTGGGAGGAGGCTCTGGAGTACTGCAGAGAGACTCACACTGACCTGACCAGCCTGCACTCTGAGACCGAGCAGCTCCTGGCCCTCAGCGAGATCCAGAACAACACCGTCACAGAGCGGGTTTGGATCGGCCTGCGTTACCTTGGAGACCGCTGGCTGTGGGTGGACGGTGACCCCATGGTGTACGA
Source organism: Symphodus melops (assembly GCF_947650265.1). Classification (NCBI taxonomy): domain Eukaryota; kingdom Metazoa; phylum Chordata; class Actinopteri; order Labriformes; family Labridae; genus Symphodus; species Symphodus melops. The sequence continues at coordinate 1,780,162 of NC_136692.1, forward strand.
GAACTGGCTCGAAGGAGACCAGGAGCACCAGTGTCCTCTCAGGAAACGCTGCGGGGCTCTGACCAAAGAGGGACACTGGGAGAACTGGGACTGTGGGGACAAACTCAACTTCATCTGCTACTGAATCTCCGTCACCAGCGTCAATTTCACAATTACTTACAAAATGATAAAAAAAAAAACATCTGAATCACAACAGCCAGCAGTTGTGTGATAAAGGTAAAAGTGTGAACATGTTAACGTCTCATTCAAATAGAAAATGTTTGATTGTGTCCTCAAATTTAAACGTCGGTGTTATAGTACGCAAAATTGATTTCCGTCTCAAGACCTTCACCACTTTTTTTCCATCTAATTTTTGCACATTGCTTTTATCTAACACCTTGAAAGCTTGACTTTTAAACATCCGTCATGTGACCCACACGAGCCCCGGGGAGAGAGAGCTTTCTGCTTTTATGCTCCCAACCTGTGGACCTCACTGTCTCTGGACATCAGAACAGAGAGCTCTCTGGGTGTTTTTAAACAAAAACTGAAGACCCACCTTTTTAATCTGGCTTCTAATTAATAGTGATTTTTTTACTGCCTGTATTTTATTTATTTATTAATTTTATTTTTTATTTTATTTATTTATTAATTTTATTTTTTATTTTGTTTATCTATTTTATTTTTTATTAATTTTATTTTTCATTTTATTTTATTTATTTTGTTTGTTTGTTATTTTATTGAATCTATTTATTTTGTATTCTACTTTATTGCATTTTTTTCATTGTTTTTACTTTTCCTTTTTATCTTGTTTTTATCCAACTTTTGGGTCTTTTATTTCCACAAAGGTACAAATCAATGTCTTATATTTTGCTGTGTTTGTTTTTAAAATTGTAAGATAAAAACTCCAAGTTGTAAGAGTGCTCGAGTTAAAAAAAAAAAAGATGCTACTTTTTTTTAGTTTTCTATATATTGCGTGCGTCCATTAAAATATAAGTACATTTAATAATTGATCATTTCTAGAAGTAGCAGGAGAATGACAACAACGTCTTACACACCCTGTGATGTGACCTAGAAATATTTACATGCAGCTTAATTTGACAGAAGAAAACACACTACACTATAAATTAAAAAAAAGTGCTGAATAAAACATTATTACATGTGTTTAACTTGGTAATTTGAAAAATATACAGCTTCTTCAATTTCACATGAATTAAGTCCTGATTTTTTAAAGGGCGCAACACCGGCGTCTCTGAGAAAGCCAATCATAGTTTAGGAGTTTGTGGTGGCCAATCACGTTTAAGGGAGAGGGGCGGGGCTTGCCGTCTCCTCACTTGATATGAGGGGAGGGCAAGGCTCAAGTGAGACGGCGTACCTTGCTGCCTCGACCTTGAGATTTGTTTAGTAGTTACAGTAAATTTTCATAATTGGAGAGGACACATTATGCAAATGTTCTGTCTTGTCATGAATTTAACACACAGAGAGGACAGAACGCCGCTCTCACTCTTCAGAGAAACACACTGAACCAGGATGGAGTCGATTCTCTTCACAGCGATCGTCCTGATCAGTGTGAGCACTTTGTCAGCCAAACATGTTGTTTATTGTCGTGATCTCGACTGGACGGACGCTCAGACATACTGCAGGAAACACCACACCGACCTGTCTCCCATCTCCAATCAGCAGGAGTACGAGGTGTTCAAACGGTGCTTGTTGAAATATCCAGGACGGAACGACGGCTGGGTCGGCCTGTACTTGAACATGAGTAGCTCCTCAGCTTGGTCGTGGTCCGGAGGCGCGGACTCTGCCCATATAGATTATGTACCATTTAATCCAAGTAATGGCTCTTACATGTTTTGGAACGGGACTGGATTGGACTCTTCCTCTGGCATTCGTCATTGTTGCTTCTGCTTGAAATTGATGGTGGATGATGAGCTGAAGACCTGGGAGGAGGCTCTGGAGTACTGCAGAGAGACTCACACTGACCTGACCAGCCTGCACTCTGAGACCGAGCAGCTCCTGGCCCTCAGCGAGATCCAGCACAACACCATCACAGAGCGGGTTTGGATCGGCCTGCGTTACCTTGGAGACCGCTGGCTGTGGGTGGACGGTGACCCCGTGGTGTACGAGGCCTGGCTCGAAGGAGACCAGGAGCACCAGTGTCCTCTCAGGAAACGCTGCGGGGCTCTGACCAAACAGGGACACTGGGAGAACTGGGACTGTGGGGACAAACTCAACTTCATCTGCTACTGAATCTCCGTCACCAGCGTCAATTTCACAATTACTTACAAAATGAAAAAAAAAAAACATCTGAATCACAACAGCCAGCAGTTGTGTGATAAAGGTAAAAGTGTGAACATGTTAACGTCTCATTCAAATAGAAAATGTTTGATTGTGTAATTGTTGCACATTGCTTTTATCTAACACCTTGAAAGCTTGACTTTTAAACGTCCGTCATGTGACCCACACGAGCCCCAGGGAGAGAGAGCTTTCTGCTTTTCTGCTCCCAACCTGTGGACCTCACTGTCTCTGGACATCAGAACAGAGAGCTCTCTGGGTGTTTTTAATCAAAAACTGAAGACCCACCTTTTTAATCTGGCTTCTAATTAATAGTGATTTTTTTACTGCCTGTATTTTATTTATTTATTAATTTTATTTTTTATTTTGTTTATCTATTTTATTTTTTATTAATTTTATTTTTCATTTTATTTTATTTATTTTGTTTGTTTGTTATTTTATTGAATCTATTTATTTTGTATTCTACTTTATTTTATTTCATTGTTTTTACTTTTCCTTTTTATCTTGTTTTTATCCAACTTTTAGGTCTTTTATTTCCACAAAGGTACAAATCAATGTCTTTTATTTTCTTGTGTTTGTTTTTAAAATTGTAAGATAAAAACTCCAAGTTGTAAGAGTGCTTGAGTTAAAAAAAAAGATGCTACTTTTTTTTAAGTTTTCTATATATTGCATGCGTCCATTAAAATATAAGTACATTTAATAGTTGATAATTTCTGGAGTTGATTGCAGATCATTTGATCAGGACCAATGGAGACTTGTGAGTAGATGCAGCTTTGGTTTTTAGTTTGTGATGGTTCTCTGTTTAGTGATGATTTGTTTAGTGCACCCTCCTCTCATTATTTCTCATGTTAATGTAATGTAGCCATGATATCTGATTTATGAGTTTTGCTTGCAGGCAGACAGTTAACACACGTTTTATTAGGAGTGTGTCATTTAGTTTAACGCTAAGAAAGGACCGAGTTGTGTTTATCTGCCTTCTCAGAAATCACACATACACACATTCATGCAGATGTGTATGTACACACTGTCAATCATCAAGCTGAATAAATCTTTATAACTGGAACCTGCGACTCCTGAGTGATTTAACCAGTCACACCAGTGGTGGTTGGATTCCCATATCCTTTCATGTATCTTCATGTTGTGTTTTTTACATCGCTCTGACATACTGTATATGCCTAAGTTTAGCTCAGCCTATCAGTTGCTAAGCCCCGCCTACTCTGAATTGCTGCGGGCCAAGCCACGGGTTTGCACCATCTTAGACGGTCAGACGGAGAGTGAGCCGTCTCTCAGCTCAGTAAAGCTACAAGTATTTTACTCCTGCACAAATACTTGCCTGTCTGAATAATAAACGCTACAAGGTGTGTGAAGCTGTAAATAAAAGACGGAGCACGGAGGGGATGCTACTGTCAAAATCATGCCACTTATAGAAAATGACCAACCCTGCAGTTAAGTAACAGGAGAATGACAACTACGTCTTACACACCTTGTGATGTGACCTAGAAATATTTGCATGCAGCTTAATTTGACAGAAGAAAACACACTACACTATAAATTAAAAAAAAGTGCTGAATAAAACATTATTACATGTGTTTAACTTGGTAATTTGAAAAATATACAGCTTCTTCAATTTCATTCAAGATTTTTATAAAAATAATAACAATAAACACTCAGTTTAGCAATAATAGAATAGAATCTAAAAAATAAAATGAGTTACTTGAATTTCCTTTCGGTCGGCCTCGAGGAAATTCTGGGAAACCGTCCGTCGCCTCAGGAGGGGGAAGCAGTGCTTCACCAACACGGTTTACAGTGGAGGTGGGGAGCTGCTGACCTCAACTGGGGATGTAGTCGGACGGTGGAAGGAATATTTCGAGGATCTCCTCAATCCCACCGTCACATCTTCCACTGAGGAAGCAGAGGCTGAATCCTCAGAGGTGGATTCGTCCATCACCCAAGCCGAAGTCACCGAGGTAGTTGGCAAGCTCCTTGGTGGTAAGGCTCCGGGGGTGGATGAGATTCGCCCTGAGTATCTTAAGTCTCTGGATGTGCAGGGGCTGTCATGGTTGACACGTCTCTGTACCATCATGTGAAGGTCGGGGACAGTGCCTCTGGACTGGCAGACCGGGGTGGTGGTCCCTCTTTTCAAGAAGGGGGACCGGAGGGTGTATTCCAACTACCGGGGAATCACACTCCTCAACCTCCCTGGGAAAGTCTATTCCAGGGTTCTGGAGAGGAGGATCCGGCTGTTAGTCAAACCTCGGATTCAAGAGGAACAATGCGGTTTTCGTCCTGGCCGTGGAACACTGGACCAGCTCTACACTCTCCAGCGGGTGCTCGAGGGTTCATGGCAGTTTGCCCAACCAGTCCACATGTGCTTTGTGGATTTGGAGAAGGCATTTGACCGTGTCCCTCGCGGCGCCCTGTGGGGGGTGCTCCGTGAGTATGGGGTTCGGGACCCTTTGCCCCCTGGACGCCTCCCTAGGGAGGTGTTCCGGGCAGGTCCCTCCGGGAGGAGGCCTCAGGGTAGACCCAGGACACGCTGGAGAGACTATGTCTCTCGGCTGGCTTGGGAACGCTTCAGGGTCCCACCGGAAGAGCTGGAGGAGGTGTCTGGGGTGAGGGAAGTCTGGGTGTCTCTGCTTAGACTGCTACCCCCGCGACCCGGCCCCGGATAAGCGGTAGAAAATGGATGGATGGATGGATGGATGGAGTTAAATCCTATCCTATAAATATAGGACAGAATACTGTTAACAGTGTAAAGTGTTTAAAGTGTCCAGTAAAAAAAGAAGTAATGTTCAAGATTTACATAAAGATTATTGAATGTACAAAAAATATAGAGATATGTAAAAAGAAAAATGTAAACAGTGTCCAGGGGTGTCAAAGTGCAGATGTATGTTTTTAAGTGAGGAGAGAGGAGTTAAGAGTCCGGACAGCCTGAGGAAACAAGCTCTTCCTGAGTCTCTCTGTGTTCACCTTGATGTGTTTAAGGCGCCTGCCAGAGGGCAGGGACATGAACAGTCTGTTACCCGGGTGGTGGGGGTCACTACTGATCCTCTTTGCCCTGGCTGTGCTCCTCTTGGTGAAGATGTCCCTGAGGGTGGGGTGTGTTGACTTTAGCGCCCCCTACAGGGCTCTTCGGTCACGTACAGTGCTGTTCCCGTACCACTGAGGGTTTCCAGTCAGCACACTCTGCACCGCTCCGGATTAAGAAGTCTTCAGGACCTTCACAGAGACTTTGAATTTCCTCAGCTGTCTCAGGTGACAGAGGCGCTGCCAACTCTATGTGGGTTGCCCATGTTAAATCCTCCGAGATGTGCATCCCCAGGTACTTGATGCTGCACACCCTGTCACACCAGCGCCCCATCAGTTCTCAGAGGGGTGTAATCCCTCTGCTGTCCTCTCCTGAAGTCCACAATCAGCTCCTTGGTTTTGCTGACGTTCAGGAGCAGGTTGTTGTCCTGGCACCACTGTCACAGGTTTCCAACCTCCCCTGTATACGCCTGCTCATCGTTGTTGCTGATGCGTCCAACGACCACCGAGTCATCTGCAAATTTCACGACGATGTTGGAGCTGCATGTGGCCACAGGGTGAAGAGCAGGAGGCGGGGAACACAGGCCTGTGCTGCTCCGGTGTTGAGGGTGCAGGGGCTGGAGGTGTGTCTGCCCACTCTGACCACCTGAGATCTGTTCGTCAGGAAGTCCAGGATCCAAGCACACAGGGAAGAATCAGAATCAGAATCAGATTTATTTGTCATTGATACAGGTACAAGTACAAGTACAAGGAAATTGCTTTGGTCAAAGAGGATCGGTCTGCAGCGATACTTCGCGCTGACCTGGCTTCATCTCGGAACCTTTGGAGAGGGAGGGGGAGGGCGTGTTACAGGTAGGATGCAGGGGGAGGGGGGGCATAAAAAACACTACTTCCATGTTATGCCTGTAGAGGGAGGCACAGATTGAATGCAGGGAAAAAGCGTTGGGAGCGTGTCTCCGTCCTTGTCCATCCATGGAGGAACATTTTTCGTCTGTGGGAACCAAATTAAATCCAACAAACTCCTTTAGGACGGGGGGGACACGTTTGTCTGTCCCCCCTAAAGTAAGTGAAGTGTTAAGTCCAAGGTCTATGAGCTTGGAATGGAGGTTGGTGAGGACTATGGTCTCACATAGTCCCCCTTCCTTCTGTCCAGATGGGTGAGGGTGGTGTCTAGTACCTGGGGGACAGCATCATCTGTGGATCTGTTCTGTCCGTATGCAAACTGAAGTGGATCCGGAGACTCAGGGAGGAAGGAGCAGATTTGCATCTTGATGAGTCTCTCAAAGCACTTCATCCCTTCTGAGGTGAGTGGTACTGGGCGACAGTCATTAAGGCAAGCTGGAGAGCCAGTCTTCGGTACTGGGGCAATAATGGGAGAGGTTGAAGATGGTGGTAAACACTGGAGCTAACCGTTGCCAAACGGAAGACACAGTCCTGATCTTTTCATGACGCCAATCATAGTTTAGGATTTTGTGGTGGCCAATCACATTTAAAGACTTGCCATCCCTTCACGCCACGTGAGAGGAAGGCAAGGCTCAAGTGAGACGCCGTACCTTGCTGCCTCGACCTTGAGATTTGTTTGGTAGTTAAATTACATTTTCATAATTTGAGAGGACAAATTATGCAAATGTTCTGTCTTGTCATGAATTTAACACAGAGAGAGGACAGAACGCCGCTCTCACTCTGCAGAGAAACACACTGAACCAGGATGGAGTCGATTCTCTTCACAGCGATCGTCCTGATCAGTGTGAGCACTTTGTCAGCCAAACATGTTGTTGTTTGTCGTTCACTAAACTGGACGGACGCTCAGACATACTGCAGGAAACACCACACCGACCTGTCTCCCATCTCCAATCAGCAGGAGTACGAGGTGTTCAAACGGTTTCTGTTGAGAAATCCAGGATGGAACAACGGATGGGTCGGCCTGTACTTGAACAAGAGTAGCCCCTCAGCTTGGTCGTGGTCCGGGGGCGCGGACTCAGCCAGGATAGATTATTTAATATTCAAACCAAGTTGGGGCCGTTACATGTTTTGGAACGGGACTGGATTGTACTCTTCTTCTGGCATTCGTCCCTGTTTCTTCTGCTTCAACCTGATGGTGGATGACGAGGTGAAGAAGACCTGGGAGGAGGCTCTGGAGTACTGCAGAGAGACTCACACTGACCTGACCAGCCTGACCTCCAAGTCCGAGCAGCTCCTGGCCCTCAGCGAGATCCAGAACAACACCATCACAGAGCGGGTTTGGATCGGCCTGCGTTACCTTGGAGACCGCTGGCTGTGGGTGGACGGTGACCCCATGGTGTACGAGGCCTGGCTCGGAGGAGACCAGGAGCACCAGTGTCCTCTCAGGAAACGCTGCGGGGCTCTGACCAAAGAGGGACACTGGGAGAACTGGGACTGTGGGGACCAACTCAACTTCATCTGCTACTGAATCTCCGTCACCAGCGTCACAGCCAGCAAACAGCTCTTTACTGTTTTTCTTCTTTCAAATAGTTTGTAGAAAATTTGCTTCAACATTAAATTGAACTAGTGAAAACCACGAACAGCAGCGCCAGCGGTTCGAGCAGGGTGTTATTAGCTCTTATTCATCAGTACAAGTCGTGCGCTGAGGTCGGGTCTCCGCTGTGACTTTGCTAAATGTTGCTAAGTGCTCATGATGGATTGATGTTGGGTCTTTGTGGATAACACAACAATGAGTAATGTCTTTTTCCTACTCTTTGTAAAGTGTGATAACATGTGTTGTAAATTGGGGGCTAAACAAATAAAGATTGGTTGTTTGAATGCATTGATTCAACATTAACTTTATTGTCTCACAAAGTCGTGCTACAGCAAAAAAAAAAGTATATAGATAACATCAGGGTCTTTAAGTACCAGTGCAAACATGCAAAGGCAATTCCAGTGCCTGTCAGTCTTATTGACCACTTTCTATAAGTTTGTATAGAAACAAACTTTTCTTGTGGAGTTTGGCTCAAAACACAGCGTGGCTCCAACAACAACTTCCAAACACAACAGGAACCAGACGACCTGCAGGTCTGGGCGCAGTCAAGTTTTAATGCATTTACAGCGCAAGCATTATTTATTCTAAACACACAGCACAGTTTGGCCTGTTGCACCACATGTGCGTAAGTTGTGTCTTAACTTATGGTGTAAAGTCCACACTAAACCCTAAATTGAAACTAGATACGTTCTAACTTAAGTTCTGTCATTGTTTGGTTGCACCACGGAGATGTAAGGTACATCTTAGCTAGTTAGAGCGTAGCGGCCAAACTAACCAAAACATTGTCGCAGATATGACGTTTTCACTTTCTGCAGCCAATCAGTAACAAACTGGCTAACGGCGGGAAAAAAGTCTGTTTGCGTCCGTTACTAGCGCTACTGTGGACATAGATATACCTATCTATCTATCTATCTATCTATCTATCTATCTATCTATCTATCTATCTATCTATCTATCTATCTATCTATCTATCTATATGACTGAGGATGCCAATAGTGGATAAACTCTTCAGAAACAGCAACGAAAACGTAAGTAAAATGTGAAACATCATCATGTTGATTAATGAAGCACATAACCATTAGCCTATCTAAAGCTAGTTTAATATAACAACAGTGACATCAAGTGGCAAAACCGTTAACTGCAACACATGCCGAAGGCAGATACTAGTAATCAATAAGTAAACTTTAACCATATTTACAGACACTAAAAATGCAGACAATGTTAAACTGTGACATTTTAATCACTTGTCAGAAAATCTTCTTACACTGCTTGTGAACCGGAAGTGTCGCGTAGTTCTCTTTAAAAACCCTCCGATCCTCCTCATCCTCTAAATTATCCCAACTCTCAAAACGATGCGTCATGACTACTAGATTTTACAGTGGACTTTAAACCTACTCGGAGCTAGGTATAAGATTTAAGTTATAACTTAGACCGACGTTGGAACTATGTTAGCTGGTGCAACGCCTACATTTAAGATACAGCGTAAACTCCGTCGTAAGTTAGAGCTTACGTTCAAACTGGTCTACGTTTATACTTACACAAAGCTGGTGCAACCCACAGCAGATAACCAGTCCGGAGACAGCAGACACAAACACGGGTGGATTTTTTTCAGACCTGCACGGCGCCGGTTTCAGAAAGACTCTGAGCTCTGAGTTGATTTACCCTCAGGTGGGAACAATCGGAGTTTCTGGTTCCAGATCAGTTTCACTCGGTGTTCGGCGCGTGCACCATGAGGGTTAAAAACCAACATAAACGGAGCCCCAAAGCTACCATGGCAACAGACGACCAAAACCCCCCCCCAAAAAATCCTCGTACTTTTAACCAATCTCAAATAACAGCAACATCTTCATACGAACACACGGAGAACATGAACAGCTTTTAATTATGAAAGACACTGCTGCACAGCTGCTTGTGTTCATATTTATTAAGTGAAGCTGATCCCCAGCATAATGTTGGTCTCACACACACACACAGGCGAAACGAATCAGAATCAGATTTATTGGAAAGGTATGTTTAACACGTTTTGCAGTTTGCATACCAGGCAGCAGTTTGCATACCAGGCAAAGGTGGGCGTGGACGATGCCATCCTCTATCTCCTACACAGGGCTTACTCTCATCTGGACAAAGGGAGCAGCGTGATGAGAATCATGTTCTTTGATTTCTCAAGCGCTTTCGACACCATCCATCCCCTCCTACGGAGAGACAAGCTGACCGAGATGAGGGTGGACTCGTACCTGGTGAGGTGGATCACGGACTACCTCACAGAGAGACCACAGTACGTCAGACTGAAGGACTGCACATCTGACACTGTGGTCAGCAGCACCGGAGCACCACAGGGGACCGTGCTCTCCCCTGTCCTGTTCATCCTGTACACCTCTGACTTCCAGTATAACTCTGAGCTCTGCCACATGCAGAAATACTCGGACGACACTGCGATAGTTGGTTGTGTCAGGGATGGACAGGAGGAGGAGTACAGGAGCCTGATCGAGGACTTTGTGACGTGGTGCAGTGACAACCATCTGCAGCTAAACACCTCCAAGACCAAAGAGATGGTGGTGGACTTCCGAAGGAACAAACCACATCTAGAACCTGTTTCCATCGGGGGGGTCGACGTGGAGGTGGTCAGGACCTACGGGTATCTGGGGCTGCAGCTGGATGACAAGCTGGACTGGTCGCCTAACATGGACACTACCTGCAGGAAGGGACAGAGTCGTCTGTACTTCCTGAGAAGGCTGGGGTCCTTCAACATCTGCAAAAAGCTGCTGCAGATGTTCTACCAGTCTGTGGTGTCCAGCGTCCTCTTCTACGCAGTGGTGTGCTGGGGAGGAAGCTGCAAGAAGAGGGACGCAGCACGCCTGGACAGACTGGTGAGGAGGGCCGGCTCTGTGGTGGGTACAGAGCTGGACTCTCTGGTGACAGTGGTAGAGAGGAGGACTCTGGACAAAATGCTCTCCATCATGGACAACACACACCACCCTCTGCACAGCACCTTCACCGGGCAGAGGAGCATGTTCAGTGACAGACTGCTGTCACAGTCGTGCTCCACGGACAGACTCAAGAACTCTTTTGTCCCCCTATAGGCCATAAGACTGTACAACACTTCACTGTCACGGCAGGGAAGAAGCACACGGTGTACCCTGGACTCATTTTTCACTTTTTTTCTCATTCCTCATCTGCACTGCTGACCTCAGAGTCAGCCTCCAGTTGGACACTTTAATGCATGTTGATAGTCACCTTACTGAGCACTGGTCACTCTAAAGATAATCACCCTAATCATGTCTGGTTTCATCCTACTGTTGTGTTATGCTACATCTGTGATGGTTGACATGATCACCCTAACTAGGTCAAGTTTCACTCTATTGTCTTTGACACTTAATGCTAATCTGCTCCTCAATAGTTGGGTACTTTAATGGCAATCACCCTAATCACTCCTGGTTTCAAATTATTGTTTTGGACACTTAATGCTAATCACTGCTGCTTTATGTTGCTGAGCAGTTTAATGGCCCAGTCTGCATCCCTGCATTGACTGTTTAATGACTGTACTCACACCTCTGGCACTACCTCAAACACCTCTGTACATGCACATGTAACTAGTTTCTAGAAGGTCAGCACTTTGTTTCTAAGGCTCTTTAACTGTGGACAGGTCTCTTTTAATCAGCACATGTTTTTCTCTCCTTCACAGGTTATGTACATTATGCTATATAAGTTTTAGGTCTAATGCTAACTGCACAGGTTTAGCTTGTAATTATGTTTACTGTTAGTCACATAGGAGGGCAGCTAAATCTTGTTTGGGGGATTATTGTATAGAGAGGGGAGGGGGGACAGCGGGTGTGTATTGTAACCAATGTCTTGTGTCCTGCCTGTCTGTATACTGCTACTGGATCAATAAAGTATCTATCTATCTATCTATCTATCTATCTATCTATCTATCTATCTATCTATCTATCTATCTATCTATCTATCTATCTATCTATCTATCTAACACAAGGAATTTAACTTCCGTAGACTGTGCTCCCTTTGTACAAAGTAAACATTAAATATTAACAGGTTATTCAAGGCTAGTATGTCCAAGAATAAATGTAATAATTAAACTCTCCAAACGTACACGTGATTCCTTCAGAGTAATGCAGCCACTCAGTTACCATAGTAACGGACTCCTAGCTAAAGTTACCTCCGCGTTAGAACGGGTTTTTATCTAGCCTTCGGGGTTTTTTTTTTTTTTAGCTAGCCTTCGGGGTTTTTTTTTTAGTTAGCCTTCAGGGTTTTTTTTTTTTAGTTAGCCTTCAGGGGGTTTTCTTTAGCTAGCCTTCGGGGTTTTTTTTTTTTTAGCTAGCCTTCTTTCTCGTTTTTGAGGGACCTCTCTGTCTGAAACAGAAAACCCAGTTTCCCTCAGCTCGGGGTGAACAGACTCAGTGCTTACTGAAACAGGCTCTGGGTGTGTCTGAAAGGCCCTCAACATCACCTGCTCTCATGGAAAAAAAACCCCCCATCAGACTTTCATCACCTATGACGGTGAAATGCAAATAGAAGCTTTAAGCAAAGTTACACTGACGGCGGCTTTGCTGACTTCAGGAGGAGTTTTGCAAAATTAGGAAGTCCAGTGTCATGGATCATTTGTAGCACGGCTCCATTATCCCATCACGCTGTGACTCTGTCGAAACCTTCCTGCGTCACGAAACTACATCCTTAACGACGTTGCTGCGCAAAGTTAAAGGGGCTGCTTCACTGACTTTCTATTCCACACACGCACAAAACTCCTGGAGATGAGCTGCATGTGAGAACACAGAGGTCCAAACACTTCACCCCGACTGAACCCCGACTTTTTACCTGCGAGGACACCAGCACGCGCTTCCAAGGTGCAGAACATTCACTTTGCTTGATTCCTCAGCTGATTTTACGTGTCCCCTACATTGTTTGATAGTTCTTTCTCATATATGCCCTGATTGATAAGATTCAAACCAGCAACCTCCTCGCTGTGTGGAAAACAGTGCTGACCTCTGCAGCAGCGTGCAGCCCGGGGTGAAACTGTAAGGTTTTTCATTTTCACACTTTTTCACAATCCATTTAATCACATCTGTCACGTTCAGGGGATCAAGTGTGGAGCTCCAACAGCAGCTGCATCGAGGGCAGATGAAAATATATTTGCAAAGCAAACTAGAGGATCGGAGTGAAGCTGACATCACAGACGTATGCTAGCATATATATGAGGAGGCGACAGAGGAGCGAGCCGTCACACTGGAACCCGAGTCTCCACCGTAACAGAGGAGACTTTCTTGTGATTATCTTGAAGGTTCAGCACCATGCAGACTGTGGTTTTGAGAATGCTTTGGATTGTTACTGTGTCAGCACAGCTTGGAAAGCATGTATATGTGGATATCGCGAAGACATGGGATGAAGCTCGAGAATACTGCCAAGAAAATCACACTGATCTCTCCCCTTTCAGCACAGAGCTGGATAAAGAGAGACTGAGAAATGCAACAGTGGGGACGCAAAGGTCGTTCTGGATCGGACTCCACAGAAAAGAGCAACAAGATTGGATGTGGACGGGAGATGAACTCGCGATAAACCTACCATGGGATAAAGGTGACAATGATGATGACGATGACGATGGCGATGACGATGAACCTAGAGACGGAGAGACAGTTGCTATGGTTTGCAAGGAAGATTGTCCTGGAAAGCAGTTGCATGGCGCTAAACCAGGAGAAAAACATCCCTTTTTCTGCTTCAACCTGATGGTGGATGACGAGGTGAAGAAGACCTGGGAGGAGGCTCTGGAGTACTGCAGAGAGACTCACACTGACCTGACCAGCCTGACCTCCAAGTCCGAGCAGAACCTGGCCCTCAGCGAGATCAGGAACAACACTGTCACAGAGCGGGTTTGGATCGGCCTGCGTTACCTTGGAGACCGCTGGCTGTGGGTGGACGGTGACCCCATGGTGTACCAGGCCTGGTGCAAAGGAGACCAGGAGCACCAGTGTCCTCTCAGGAATCGCTGCGGGGCTCTGACCAAAGAGGGATACTGGGAGAACTTGAACTGTTCGGAAAAACTCAACTTCATCTGCTACTGAATCTCCGTCACCAGCGTCACAGCCAGCAAACAGCTTTTTACTGTTTTTCTTCTTTCAAATAGTTTGTAGAAAATTTGCTGTGAACGAAGTTTACCGAGCTCCTCTTCAACATGTGTGTGAAGTGTGTTGTTGTAAATCCACTCTGATCCTGTATCTGATCATGCATATTTTTTTTTTCCAGGCGCAAAAATTTAATTGAATTAATTTTAGTGTTTTCTCAGGTTTGATACAAATAAAACCATCATATAGCAGATTGTTGTGTTTTTCTTTTTTTTACTTTGTTTGAAATTTTTGGTCACTAGAAAAACAATCGTCTGATAAGGAGCTCAGGACTTCTGACATGGTGTTTAAACGGGTATCTATATCTAAGTTTTACAAAATGTTTCATGGCACCTCTAACATGAAGAATTTAAAATCTAACCCGAATTTGAACTCGTTAAAAATGTAAAAAAAAAAAAAAAAAAAAAAAACACAATCAGATTGCGTTTTAAAAATGAGAAAACTTTATTGACATTAAAAACCAGGCGGGAACAGGCACAACAATGGAGCACAGACAATATGAAGCCACCGCAGCAGGTGGTGTATGTTATGGCACGTGAACATGTCGGGCACACTGACACACCGAGGCGTTTAGAAACAAACTCAAGTTTATCATTTTGTCACAAAACACATTTTAGAGACGACTCTGAAAACACTTCTTCTCTGACCTCAATGTAGACTGCAGTACCCATTTTAAACAGTAGGGGGCAGAGTGACATACTGCTCCTTTAAGTGTTATTTAATCTATGAACACTGTTTTCTCATAGTTTTCATCAATATAACTCCAGAAAATAAATACAATCTACTCCGAGGGGACACTGTACAAGCACAACTCTAAAAAATAAAGTGGATAATTCAGGTTTCTCTCTGATATTTACAAGCAGCTTTCGGACGCCCGTCCTTCCAGTGCTGATAATGACTCTGTGACAGTTTTACAAACACAGCAGGATGAATTTAAAAACAAGGTAGAAACACACCGACAGTCTTCTCAATAAATCCCAGACAGCTCGTCACCGTGTGTTTAAGATGAACGTGTAGATCGAAGGTGCTTACAGGAAGTGACGCACACGGCTTCGCTCTTTGTGACCTCGTACGTTATATTTAAATATAAATTCAACAAGTTCAACAAACCCCTGGTGAGCTGGCTTCAGTAACGCTGAGTGCCGGTTGTCGACGTGGTCAGCTAACTCTGAGCTTCGTCCTGTTAGCCAACATGATCAATGAACCTCGGGTGTCAAAACGTTCGACAGTCGGGACACTTTTTGAGGCCATTTGAAAACAATATCAATAAGTTACACAATAAGTTATCTGTTTTAGAAAGAGGTGTTTTCCTTCTAATCTCAGTTACGACGTGGAAAAGACGTCTGTCAGTGGTGGTCGTGATTTAAGGGTTTTTTTTTAGCTAGCCTTCGGGGTTTTTTTTAGCTAGCCTTCAGGGTTTTTTTATTTTTTAGCTAGCCTTCAGGGTTTTTTTTTTAGCTAGCCTTCGGGGTTTTTTTTTTTTTAGCTAGCTTTCAGGGTTTTTTTTTTAGCTAGCCTTCAGGGTTTTTTTTTTAGCTAGCCTTCGGGGTTTTTTTTTTTTTAGCTAGCTTTCAGGGTTTTTTTTTTAGCTAGCCTTCAGGGTTTTTTTTAGCTAGCCTTCAGGGTTTTTTTATTTTTTAGCTAGCCTTCGGGGTTTTTTTTAGCTAGCGTTCGGGGTTTTTTTTAAGCTAGCCTTCAGGTTTTTTTTTTTTTTTAGCTAGCCTTCGGGGGGTTTTTTTAGCTAGCCTTCGGGGTTTTTTTATTTTTTTTAGCTAGCCTTCTTTCTCGTTTTTGAGGGACCTCTCTGTCTGAAACAGAAAACCCAGTTTCCCTCAGCTCGGGGTGAACAGACTCAGTGCTTACTGAAACAGGCTCTGGATGTGTCTGAAGGGCCCTCAACATCACCTGTTCTCATATGGAAAAAAAAAAAACCCCATCAGACTTTCATTACCTATGACGGTGAAATGCAAATAGAAGCTTTAAGCAAAGTTACACTGACGGCGGCTTTGCTGACTTCAGGAGGAGTTTTGCTAAATTAGGAAGTCCAGTGTCATGGATCATTTGTAGCACGGCTCCATTATCCCATCACGCTGTGACTCTGTCGAAACCTTCCTGCGTCACGAAACTACATCCTTAACGACGTTGCTGCGCAAAGTTAAAGGGGCTGCTTCACTGACTTTCTATTCCACACACGCACAAAACTCCTGCAGATGAGCTGCATGTGAGAACACAGAGGTCCAAACACTTCACCCCGACTGAACCCCGACTTTTTACCTGCGAGGACACCAGCACGCGCTTCCAAGGTGCAGAACATTCACTTTGCTTGATTCCTCAGCTGATTTTACGTGTCCCCTACATTGTTTGATAGTTCTTTCTCATATATGCCCTGATTGATAAGATTCAAACCAGCAACCTCCTCGCTGTGTGGAAACAGTGCTGACCTCTGCAGCAGCGTGCAGCCCGGGGTGAAACTGTAATGTTTTTCATTTTCACAATCCATTTAATCACATCTGTCACGTTCAGGGGATCAAGTGTGGAGCTCCAACAGCAGCTGCATCGAGGGCAAATGAAAATATATTTGCAAAGCAAACTAGAGGATCAGAGTGAAGCTGACATCACAGACGTACACTATACAGTATATGAGGAGGCGACAGAGGAGCGAGCCGTCACACTGGAACCCGAGTCTCCACCGTAACAGAAAAGACTTTCTTGTGATTATCTTGAAGGTTCAGCACCATGCAGACTGTGGTTTTGAGAATGCTTTGGATTGTTACTGTGTCAGCACAGTTTGGAAAGCATGTATATGTGGATATCGCGAAGACATGGGATGAAGCTCGAGAATACTGCAAAGAAAATCACACTGATCTCTCTCCTTTCAGCACACAGCTGGAGAGAGAGAGACTGAGAAATGCAACAGTGGGGACGGTAAAGTGGATCTGGATCGGACTCTACAAAGACGTGGGAAAAAATTGGACGTGGACGGGAGAAGAACTCGCGATAAACCTACCATGGGATGAGGGTGAACCCCAAGACGGAGAGACAGTTGGTGTGGTTTGCAAGTATGATTGTCGTGGAGACGGGTGGCACGGCGCCGTAATACTTCACAAACATCCCTTTTTCTGTTTCAACCTGATGGTGGATGACGAGGTGAAGAAGACCTGGGAGGAGGCTCTGGAGTACTGCAGAGAGACTCACACTGACCTGACCAGCCTGACCTCCAAGTCCGAGCAGAACCTGGCCCTCAGTGAGATCAAGAACAACACCATCACAGAGCGGGTTTGGATCGGCCTGCGTTACCTTGGAGACCGCTGGCTGTGGGTGGACGGTGACCCCATGGTGTACGAGAACTGGCTCGAAGGAGACCAGGAGCACCAGTGTCCTCTCAGGAATCGCTGCGGGGCTCTGACCAAAGAGGGACACTGGGAGAACTTGAACTGTTCGGAAAAACTCAACTTCATCTGCTACTGAATCTCCGTCACCAGCGTCACAGCCAGCAAACAGCTTTTTACTGTTTTTCTTCTTTCAAATAGTTTGTAGAAAATTTGCTGTGAACGAAGTTTACCGAGCTCCTCTTCAACATGTGTGTGAAGTGTGTTGTTGTAAATCCACTCTGATCCTGTATCTGATCATGCATATTTTTTTTTTCCAGGCGCAAAAATTTAATTGAATTAATTTTAGTGTTTTCTCAGGTTTGATACAAATAAAACCATCATATAGCAGATTGTTGTGTTTTTCTTTTTTTTACTTTGTTTGAAATTTTTGGTCACTAGAAAAGCAGTCGTCTGATAAGGAGCTCAGGACTTCTGACATGGTGTTTAAACAGGTATCTATATCTAAGTTTTACAAAATGTTTCATGGCACCTCTAACATGAAGAATTTAAAATCTAACCCGAATTTGAACTCGTTAAAAATGTAAAAAAAAAAAAAAAAAAAAAAACACAATCAGATTGCGTTTTAAAAATGAGAAAACTTTATTGACATTAAAAACCAGGCGGGAACAGGCACAACAATGGAACACAGACAATATGAAGCCACCGCAGCAGGTGGTGTATGTTATGGCACGTGAACATGTCGGGCACACTGACACACCGAGGCGTTTAGAAACAAACTCAAGTTTATCATTTTGTCACAAAACCTTCCATCATCACACAAAACACATTTTAGAGACGACTCTGAAAACACTTCTTCTCTGACCTCAATGTAGACTGCAGTACCCATTTTAAACAGTAGGGGGCAGAGTGACATACTGCTCCTTTAAGTGTTTGTTATTTAATCTATGAACACTTTGTTTTCTCATAGTTTTCATCAATATAACTCCAGAAAATAAATACAATCTACTCCGAGGGGACACTGTACAAGCACAACTCTAAAAAATAAAGTGGATAATTCAGGTTTCTCTCTGATATTTACAAGCAGCTTTCGGACGCCCGTCCTTCCAGTGCTGATAATGACTCTGTGAAAGTTTTACAAACACAGCAGGATGAATTTAAAAACAAGGTAGAAACACACCGACAGTCTTCTCAATAAATCCCGGACAGCACGTCACCGTGTGTTTAAGATGAACGTGTAGATCGAAGGTGCTTACAGGAAGTGACGACACGGCATCGCTCTTTGTGACCTCGTACGTTATATTTAAATACTACGAAGCAAGTTCAACAAACCCCTGGTGAGCTGGCTTCAGTAACGCTGAGTGCCGGTTGTCGACGTGGTCAGCTAACTCTGAGCTTCGTCCTGTTAGCCAACATGATCAATGAACCTCGGGTGTCAAAATGTTCGACAGTCGGGACACTTTTTGAGGCCATTTGAAAACAATATCAATAAGTTAAACAATAAGTTATCTGTTTTAGAAAGAGGTGTTTTCCTTCTAATCTCAGTTACGACGTGGAAAAGACGTCTGTCAGTGGTGGTCGTGATTTAAGGGGTTTTTTTTAGCTAGCCTTCGGGGTTTTTTTTAGCTAGCCTTCAGGGTTTTTTTATTTTTTAGCTAGCCTTCGGGGTTTTTTTTTTTTTAGCTAGCCTTCAGGGTTTTTTTTTTAGCTAGCCTTCGGGTTTTTTTTTTTTTAGCTAGCCTTCAGGGTTTTTTTTTTAGCTAGCCTTCAGGGTTTTTTTATTTTTTAGCTAGCCTTCTGGGTTTTTTTTAGCTAGCCTTCGGGGTTTTTTTTAAGCTAGCCTTCAGGTTTTTTTTTTTTTTTAGCTAGCCTTCGGGGTTTTTTTTAAGCTAGCCTTCAGGTTTTTTTTTTTTTTTAGCTAGCCTTCGGGGGGTTTTTTTAGCTAGCCTTCGGGGTTTTTTTATTTTTTTTAGCTAGCCTTCTTTCTCGTTTTTGAGGGACCTCTCTGTCTGAAACAGAAAACCCAGTTTCCCTCAGCTCGGGGTGAACAGACTCAGTGCTTACTGAAACAGGCTCTGGGTGTGTCTGAAGGGCCCTCAACATCACCTGTTCTCATAATGGAAAAAAAAAAAACCCCATCAGACTTTCATCACCTATGACGGTGAAATGCAAATAGAAGCTTTAAGCAAAGTTACACTGACGGCGGCTTTGCTGACTTCAGGAGGAGTTTTGCTAAATTAGGAAGTCCAGCGTCATGGATCATTTGTAGCACGGCTCCATTATCCCATCACGCTGTGACTCTGTCGAAACCTTCCTGCGTCACGAAACTACATCCTTAACGACGTTGCTGCGCAAAGTTAAAGGGGCTGCTTCACTGACTTTCTATTCCACACACGCACAAAACTCCTGCAGATGAGCTGCATGTGAGAACACAGAGGTCCAAACACTTCACCCCGACTGAACCCCGACTTTTTACCTGCGAGGACACCAGCACGCGCTTCCAAGGTGCAAAACATTCACTTTGCTTGATTCCTCAGCTGATTTTACGTGTCCCCTACATTGTTTGATAGTTCTTTCTCATATATGCCCTGATTGATAAGATTCAAACCAGCAACCTCCTCGCTGTGTGGAAACAGTGCTGACCTCTGCAGCAGCGTGCAGCCCGGGGTGAAACTGTAATGTTTTTCATTTTCACTCTTTTTCACAATCCATTTAATCACATCTGTCACGTTCAGGGGATCAAGTGTGGAGCTCCAACAGCAGCTGTATCGAGGGCAAATGAAAATATATTTGCAAAGCAAACTAGAGGATCGGAGTGACGCTGACATCACAGACGTACACTATACAGTATATGAGGAGGCGACAGAGGAGCGAGCCGTCACACTGGAACCCGAGTCTCCACCGTAACAGAAGAGACTTTCTTGTGATTATCTTGAAGGTTCAGCACCATGCAGACTGTGGTTTTGAGAATGATTTGGATTGTTACTGTGTCAGCACAGTTTGGAAAGCATGTATTTGTGGATATCGCGAAGACATGGGATGAAGCTCGAGAATACTGCAAAGAAAATCACACTGATCTCTCTCCTTTCAGCACACAGCTGGAGAGAGAGAGACTGAGAAATGCAACAGTGGGGACGGTAAAGTGGATCTGGATCGGACTCTACAAAGACGTGGGAAAAAATTGGACGTGGACGGGAGAAGAACTCGCGATAAACCTACCATGGGATGAGGGTGAACCCCAAGACGGAGAGACAGTTGGTGTGGTTTGCAAGTATGATTGTCGTGGAGACGGGTGGCACGGCGCCGTAATACTTCACAAACATCCCTTTTTCTGTTTCAACCTGATGGTGGATGACGAGGTGAAGAAGACCTGGGAGGAGGCTCTGGAGTACTGCAGAGAGACTCACACTGACCTGACCAGCCTGACCTCCAAGTCCGAGCAGAACCTGGCCCTCAGCGAGATCAAGAACAACACCATCACAGAGCGGGTTTGGATCGGCCTGCGTTACCTTGGAGACCGCTGGCTGTGGGTGGACGGTGACCCCATGGTGTACGAGAACTGGCTCGAAGGAGACCAGGAGCACCAGTGTCCTCTCAGGAATCGCTGCGGGGCTCTGACCAAACAGGGACACTGGGAGGGCGTGAACTGTTCGGAAAAACTCAACTTCATCTGCTACTGAATCTCCGTCACCAGCGTCACAGCCAGCAAACAGCTTTTTACTGTTTTTCTTCTTTCAAATAGTTTGTAGAAAATTTGCTGTGAACGAAGTTTACCGAGCTCCTCTTCAACATGTGTGTGAAGTGTGTTGTTGTAAATCCACTCTGATCCTGTATCTGATCATGCATATTTTTTTTTCCCAGGCGCAAAAATTTAATTGAATTAATTTTAGTGTTTTCTCAGGTTTGATACAAATAAAACCATCATATAGCAGATTGTTGTGT
>NC_136692.1:1801555-1857496 GCF_947650265.1 Symphodus melops
ACCCATCTGTAAGTAAACCAAATACCATTTTCACTATGCAGTCATTCAAAGCATGTCAGCTTGCTTGGATGGGAGGACGCCTCGTGTACATACACAGATTTATTGTCGGCGGCGTGCGTGCGTGCGTGTTCCCTCGCTCCCGGTGAGGCTGTGACGTCACCTCGCCGCGAGTTCTCGGAGAGAGAGAGAGAGAGAGAGGGCGGAGCAAGAGATGTGTTTTGAATGAGCTGACAAATATTTAAGGATTGTATTTGGGTGGGTGGGGAGGGGTAGACTGGGATTTGTAGTTTTTTTTGGGGGGAGATACAGATCAATGCTGTAAAGTATATCAGCTGCATGTTGTCGTCACGGTTACCTGCCATCGTTTTTTGTCTCTCTGTCTCTTCCATGACGTCGGTGGGTTCGGGCGGGGACGGATGCACAAAACTTTATCCTTTATTTATGATTTCTGCTCGTTTGAATTCTTCGTGTCCTTAGGAGGAGACACTTTTCTCTTTTTCTGCCTTTTTGTCGTTTTCACGTTTTTTCACGTTGGAGTCGATAACGAGTCTTTTCGTCTTTTATTAGCCTACAGTGTTTGTTAGAGAAGAAGAAGAAGAAAAAGTCCCGTTTCCCCATCGTGTGTTTTTCTCTTCAGTCAGCTGAGCGTGCGAGCGGCGTGCACGTGCGTGATGTTTATTTCCTGTACCAAAAGTCTTTTATTGTTATTATTAGCTTTTATTTTTTTGTTGATTTTTATAACTGTTGTTATTTTATTCTTCAGGGCAAAGTTGACACCAAATTGAACAAAGAATTCACGGTGTGGCGTGCTGAACGCTGGACGCAGGTTTGTCTCGACCTGGCGAGGTGGAGCGACCGTCGTCCGGCCGGTTTACGTCGCCACATAAAGATCACTTCCGAGCTGAACTTGTAATAGTATTTTTTTATTATTTTTATCTTTATTATAATGTTTGTTTTTCTTCGGTCGAGACGTCATGATCGATCTCGTGTGCTGTTATTTTACCCGTCTCCCGCCTCGTATGCCCCGCCCACTTTTATTTGATGTCACGATTATGATTTCGCTCTCTGATGCTGTAGACGAGAGCTGATTGGTCGTTTTTTTTGTTTCTAATGCTGAGGCTGTCGTTGCACTTGTGTTGGGTTTGTGTTTTTTTTTTTGTGCCGCAGGTCGTCGAGCGGCGAGGAGAATATCGAGTGTTTCCTTTATTTTCTTTAGTCACAGCTGATATTTAATCAATCGTAGATCTGTGACGCAGAGCAAGAAAAAAGATTCAACAGTGTATTTTTCTCACTGGTATTTATTTATTGGTCATTTGTACGTTTATTTTTTTTTTCCTTAGTTTTATTTTGAAGTGTATTTTATTTTGTAAGAGAGCAAACAGGACGAGTCGTTTCTCGTATCAGTGTAACACAAAGTGTCATATTAATGTAACCGCTAAAAGTTGAACATTTACGTCACAGTGAGGCGGAGTGTTTTTCCCGCCTCAGTGCGGCGCCGCGCTCGTGGTTATTGTTTACCCTTTGAGACGAGCCCGACAAACAAACAGCATGATGTTTCTGAGCTCGCGTGTCTATAACTCACCGGCTTCACCGCTCACCACATCCACGTCTTTTATTTTGAAGTATTCTCACAGCGGACTGATTGGCTCGTTAGGAATCTGAACTCCCGGTGATCGAGGCGAGCCGCCCCGCCCGCCCGCCCGCGTCGAGGTCATTTGAGGATTTATGTCTGATTTATTTTATTTTATTATTTTTTTAATGGGGTTTTTTTTCCCACTTCTGAGTCTGCGTGACTTTGCTCGTGGCCGTTCAGGGCAGGAGGTTGTCGGTTTGATTGCAGTCGGCGCCGTCACCGTTCAAACGCTTCTCGTGTGTGCGTCACCATGGATACCGCGTCTCGACGGTTGTATCAGTCGACACAGCTTTACTTCCTGTTTCTCTGATTTTATATTTTGTTAGTTTTTTGTTTTGTTTTTGCTGTATTTTGCCCCCCCCCCCCCCCCCCCCATGAGTCTCATTTCAAACAGAATAAATGCCATTATATTGTGAATACCTCAGGATTTTTTTGGAGAAAAAAAAAACAACAAAACACCTAAAAATGAAATAAATAAATAAAAACTCATAAGAAGTTGACGTGTCGTTGATTTAGTTCATCTCTTTGGGTAAACACGGACATCCATGGTCCCGTCTGGACCACCTGTCATGGAGTCCTGCTGGGGGGACCAGCAGAGGCTGAGACCAGAACGTCCCCGAGTCCTCAGCTGCACTTACAGGAACCACATTTTCTGTTTTTTAAAGATTTATTTTGGGGGCTTTATTGGAGGAATAGAGTCAGAAATTAGGGAGAGACAGAGAGAGTGGGGATTGACATGCGAGAAAAGAGCCACAGGAGGGATTCGAACCCGCGTCAAGGACTGTAGCCTTCATATGTAACTGAGCTGAATGCTGTGACATCGATGGAGTGTGCAGACGGGAGCGTGGAGGTTCACAGTGCTGCAGCTGGTTTACACTGAATATGTTCAGAGCGCACATTGGCGCCCCCTATAGGCCATAGTTTTTAATACCTCTGCCTCGAGCCGGCCCTGAACGCATCATTCCAACCCTCTTCCACCTACATGTGCTCCCAGTTACACCCCGAATCCCTCCTACAATCCCCCCCCCCCCCCTCCTCCTCACTTATAAACCTCCAAACACGGCAGGCTGAAGATGAACCTGATTATCTGTCAACATTTCTGTTTGCAGCCCAAAACACTGTAAACGAGCAGCCGCTCTTCTGCGTGTAATTACCGATTCCGTCCACATGGTGGTGCACTTTTCATTCAGTAAAGCTGATTTCTTCAGGTCGGTGTGGGCGTGGCGTCCGTGTACCATCCCATAATAAGCCTGAGTGATTATTTCATGACTAAAACTGTCTTTTCCCAAACTTCATGTTTCTTTGATGTAATCTGTCAGTTTATCCAATCAGAGGATTTAAAACACGTGTGACGTGTTTTTGGGAGGCGTGTCCTACAGCTGAACATCTTCAGGTAATAACTGTCCTCAGTCCACCACACACAGGCGGGCCGATGTGCTCAAACACGTCCTCTGACAACACACGACCTGCCCCCCACCACGCACACGCGCGCACACACACACACACACACACACACACACACAGACTGACATTTACACCGCAACCACCTGCATGACTCAACATGACATGACTGCTTCACGTCCTTGTTTGAATCTTACACAACAGAAAACACTGAAAGTGTGTGAGCTGACTTTATCTCTACTTCGGGGTTTTTTTTTTTTTTCATTCTTTGCAGAAAGACGTTTCACCATTATCATCTGACACTTCCGCGTGTGTGTGTTTGTGCAGGAAGCTGTGTTTCATGATAAATGGTGTAAACACACTCTCTCTCTCCCCTGTGGCTGCACAGATGCACCAACATGAGTGGGTTAAAAACAGAAATAACACCGCACGATCAGACGATGTGCTGACGGGACTGTTTGTGTTGTCAGTGTGAGCTTGAAAAAAACCAACGCACTGTTTGTCAATGTGAAGAGCCGAGGTCAAAGCTGGAGTCATGACTGTGTCATCACAAAGGAAGAGACTGCACAGAGGAGGATTTGTGCATCTTATGGGGAGAGTCGTGAAGATCTGCTACCCTGGTAAAATATGTCTTTCATATCAGGACTTTCACTCGTGCAGAAAACTCCTGATACACTTCTGATATTTCCAGGAGGAGCTGCACGTGTGAACGTGATCACCCAGCGTTTCTCCAGTCAGACCCCTCCGAGTCATTTTTTCTGCAGCAAGTCCGAGTGCACTTCTGCAAAGTGCTCGAAGTGAAGATAATTCATGTCATTGGACTGAAGTCAACTTTGACTCTCTCGTCTTTGTCTCTGTTTGGATGTCCCACAGAGGCATCAGGACTCAACAGAGAGAAATAAAAGTTCCTCTTCTCATTAATCATAGAGTTCACTTCTTAGACAGACGGTGAGTCGCTGCTCGGCTTCATTCATGCTCTGACACGCTCCTCCTGCCTGCTCCACTTTTATCAGCGCATCTTTGATGTGTGACAGATTTGAGACAACAGGAGGTCCGGGGCTCGAGGGGGTAATGACGGGGTACTGAAAGAAACTTTACACCACAGAATTAAAAAAAACACACACAATAGACTCCTCCCTCTCTCTCTCTCTCTCTCTCTCTCTCTCTCTCTCTCTCTCTCTGTTTGTGGAAATCACCTTCTCCTCTCTTTGCCCATATATGGTCGGAAATTAAACCAAAAGCTCATTGGTGGAGGCGAAGTGCAGGTAGACACTTCCTCATGTTTCGCTCAACATAAACATCTGTTCTCTCCTTCTTTCTTTTTTTAATGATTCATCCTGAAGTGAACACACACACACAAACTTTCTTAGTTTTTTTTTTTTTATATCAAAATGATGAAAAGACAAACTGTGCACTTTAACTGATCTTATCCCCCGCTCACTTCTCTCTAAAAACATGAAACAACAACCAAAGAGTGAAACACCAGAAGTGACCTGAAAGAGAGTCAGGGATCGAGTCATTTGCGTAACAAGTTTGTAAAATGTGTCTTTCCATCAATATATATTTAGATTTATTTCTTATTTACTGCACTGTAGTTCTGCTCACGTCTTTAGTCTCATCACTGTCCACTTACACCTTTGTACGAACATCTTCACACTTTATTCTTTTGTTGACTCTTCATCTTTGGTTAGATTTTTAGTTTCAGTGTCGTTCGGTTGCTGCTCTGAATGAAGGTATGTGGTACATGGCAGAAAGAGCCACAGATCAGATTTGAACCCATGGGCCCCCTTTGTTCATTGGATGTGCAAAGTAATCACTTGGCCACCAGCGCCCCAGGTTTTTAAAGGCATGTTTTTTTAAGTCCACCACTAGGGGGCGCTAAAATCAAACAATCGCAAAAGATGGCTTAGAGGCTGGCGAGGAATCACGGGAGTGATTCTCCTCAGCATTTTAGGGTTTTTTTTTTGTCCGAGGCACCCCGACTTTGGTTGTTTCCTTCAGCTCTCATCCTGTTTATCTCGTTGATGACGCGGGATGATGATGCCGGTGTTTCTCAGGAGTTTATTGATTTAGATCTCATGAAAACGCCGGTGTTCAAGTCGTCGTGGCAGGAAAAGCAGCGTTTTTTTTTTTTTATGCCAAGATAACAACATAATGTGTGATTTCCTTTTACACAGGTAAAAGGATGGCTGCATGTCCCTCCAGGGCCACCGTAGAGACCACACTCTGCAGCTTTAACTCATTTTCTGTTCTGTGTTTGGTATCGTGTTTCAATCTGGGACACATCAGCAGAGCCACACCCGGGCTCCTGTTGCAGGTAGAGACGAGGCTCTGCATACCTGCACCCAGCAAACACACACACACACACACGCACACACTAAATACACCATCTGACCAGATGCTCATGTTGCACAACATATAATCCCAGAGTATCAGCATTTTAACACTTTTCCTCCTTATTGTCCTGCTTTTTAAACATCTGTTTTAAACGTAGTTATTTATTCTAAATCATGAGATCGGGAGCGAATGAGGAAATATATTTTACATTTTTAGAGGGTTTACGTTCAAATCTTTACCAGGTTTGTACACAAGGTTTCCACTGCAGACTGTACATTTCTGCAAACAACAAATACCCGGATGTTAGCATAAACAAAAAGTGTAATGAAACAAGAATTTAAAAGGTGTGTATGTAAAAGTATGTTGTGTTCTGCTCGTCTGTCCCGTACACGTCTTCTTGTTATTGGAATGGAGACAGCTGAGGAGTGTCTTTGTCTCTTTTCTGTTTCTGTATCTCCATCTCTTCTCCACAGTCCGTTTTTCTTTGCCTGTAGTCTCTTTATATCACACGTGTTATAAAGAGGTGATGTAACTATGAAATGTTTTATTCTGCGACTGCAGATGGTCAGTGTGAGTTTAAATATGAAGTTTCTGTATCGGTCGTTTTTTGTGTGTTTCTCTGATTTGTTTGTCCCTCGGGATGGAGAAAGATGCTGCAGCTTTTAATCTCCACCTGGAGAAACTTTGTTTAGTTGGAACATCATTTGAATGTCTTGAGGAGGGAAGGTGAGGGAATGTTTATTTATATGCAAACGTTTCTTAATCCGTCTCAAACAAATAGTTTAACACACAGAGAGGACAGAAGGCCGCTCTCATGTTCTTGTTTGTCGTTCACTAAACTGGACGGACGCTGAAACATACTGCAGGATACTCCACACCGACCTGTCTCCAATCAGCAGGGAGTACGAGGTGTTCAAACGTGTTCTTTATTCAGGGTTTATTTCAAGGATGGGTCGCTCCGTACTTCAATAAGAAAAGCCCCACAACTCAAAATGAATAAATAACAAAAAAAAACCTTTACTGATGTTGGGGTTTTCAGGAGCGAATACCTGACCACCAATCAGGTTGGGTTTTATAAAGTAAAATGTGGTTATCAAATTAATTAATTGTTCATAAACTGTTTATTAAACTTTGGGGCACCACCCTGAAATCAGGGAACAACCAAATATCAATATCAGTCTCAAATTAATTAATTAAATAATCTGTATTTAATTGAAGGTGTGAAATCCAAACACAAAGCCCTTTCACCCAGCCTAAGTCACAATGTAAACACACAGTAATCCCAAACAACTGCTCTTTAAATTATAACAGAATTGATTTAACAAAGAAACATCAAGTTAATCAATGAAACTCAATCAAACAACTATTATAAACTAGATAGATAGATAGATAGATGGATAGATAGATACTTTATTGATCACGAGGGAAATTCAAGGCATCCAGTAGCAGTATACAGACAGGCAGGACACAAGACATTAGTTACAATACACACCCGCTGTCCCCCCTCCCCTCTCTATACAATAATCCCCCAAACAAGATTTAGCAGCCCCTATGTGACTAAGAGTAAACATAATTACAGGTTAAACCTGTGCAGTTAGCATTAGCATTAGACTTAAAACTTATATAGCATAATGTACATAACCTGTGAAGGAGAGAAAAACATGTGCTGATTAAAAGAGACCTGTAAACAGTTAAAGAGCCTTAGAAACAAAGTGCTGACCTTCTAGAAACTAGTTCCATGTGCATGTACAGAGGTGTTTGAGGTAGTGCCAGAGGTGTGAGTACAGTCATTAAACAGTCAATGCAGGGATGCAGACTGGGCCATTAAAGTGCTCAGCAACATAAAGGAGCAGTGATTAGCATTAAGTGTCCAAAACAATAAGGTGAAACCAGGAGTGATTAGGGTGATTGCCATTAAAGTACCCAACTATTGAGGAGCAGATTAGCATTAAGTGTCAAAGACAATAGAGTGAAACTTGACCTAGTTAGGGTGATCATGTCAACCATTACAGATGTAGCATAACACAACAGTAGGATGAAACCAGACATGATTACGGTGATTATCATTAAAGTGACCAGTGCTCAGTAAAGTGACTATCAAAATGTATTAAAGTGTCCAACTGGGGGCTGACTCTGAGGTCAGCAGTGCAGATGAGGAGTGAGAAAAAAGTGAAAAATGAGTCCAGGGTTCACCGTGCGCTTCTTCCCTGCCGTGACAGTGAAGTGTTGTACAGTCTTATGGCCTATAGGGGGACAAAAGAGTTCTTGAGTCTGTCCGTGGAGCACGACTGTGACAGCAGTCTGTCACTGAACCTGCTCCTCTGCCCGGTGAAGGTGCTGTGCAGAGGGTGGTGTGTGTTGTCCATGATGGAGAGCATTTTGTCCAGAGTCCTCCTCTCTACCAATGTCACCAGTGAGTCCAGCTCTGTACCCCCCACAGAGCCGGCCCTCCTCACCAGTCTGTCCAGGCGTGCTGCGTCCCTCTTCTTGCAGCTTCCTCCCCAGCACACCACTGCGTAGAAGAGGACGCTGGACACCACAGACTGGTAGAACATCTGCAGCAGCTTTTTGCAGATGTTGAAGGACCCCAGCCTTCTCAGGAAGTACAGACGGCTCTGTCCCTTCCTGCAGGTAGTGTCCATGTTAGGCGACCAGTCCAGCTTGTCATCCAGTTGCAGCCCCAGATACCCGTAGGTCCTGACCACCTCCACGTCGACCCCCCCGATGGAAACAGGTTCTAGATTTGGTTTGTTCCTTTGGAAGTCCACCACCATCTCCTTGGTCTTGGAGGTGTTTAGCTGCAGTATGTGCAAATGTATTATTCTGCGACTGCAGATGGTCAGTGTGAGTTTAAATATGAAGTTTCCATATCAGTTTTTGTGTGTTTCTCTGATTTGTTTGTCCCTCGGGATGGAGAAAGATGCTGCAGCTTTTAATCTCCACCTGGAGAGACTTTGTTTAGTTGGAACATCATTTGAATGTCTTGAGGAGGGAAGGTGAGGGAATGTTTATTTGTATGCAAACGTTTCTTAATCCGTCTCAAACAAATAGTTTAACACACAGAGAGGACAGAAGGCCGCTCTCATGTTCTTGTTTGTCGTTCACTAAACTGGACGGACGCTGAAACATACTGCAGGATACTCCACACCGACCTGTCTCCCATCAGCAGGAATATGAGGTGTTCAAACGTGTTCTTTATTCAGGGTTTATTTCAAGGATGGGTCGCTCCGTACTTCAATAAGAAAAGCCCCACAACTCAAAATGAATAAATAACAAAAAAAAAAACCTTTACTGATGTTGGGGTTTTCAGGAGCGAATACCTGACCACCAATCAGGTTGGGTTTTATAAAGTAAAATGTGGTTATCAAATAAACTTTAATTATTAATATAAATCAATAATTTGTTCATAAACTGTTTATTAAACTTCGGGGCACCACCCTGAAATCAGGGAACAACCAAATGTCAATATCACTCTCAAATTAATCAATTAAATAACAGTCTGTATTTAATTGAAGGTGTGAAATCCGAACACAAAGCCCTTTCACCCAGCCTAAGTCACAATGCAAACACACAGTGATCCCAAACAACTGCTCTTTAAATTATAACAGAATTTATTTAACAAAGAAACATCAAGTTAATCAATGAAACTCAATCAACAAATAACTATTATAAACTAAACTACAGGAAACAAACAAACAAGCTTTGTGTGTGTGTGAGAGAGAAGAAAACAAGATGACTGAGGGGGACAAAGCACCATGTGGTCACATCACATGGTCAAGATGGTGGACAAAAAGAAAGGACCATGTGGTCACCCGATGAAATAGCTGAAGCTCTCTGAGCTGAGTTCAGTAACTTTAACTTGAACAGCAGAAAGCCTCTTTGATTCAACAGTACTCTGGTCTTTCTGATGGTGAAAGTAGCTAACTGAAAGTTAGCATAGCATTAAATGAAAACATAATGGCGAACACAGCGGTTCAGCACAGTGAAACAAACACAGCAGCTTACAACAGAATGTGACGTCTCGTCAATAGTAATGCACAATTATACTTATTTCTAAAAGCTATTTCTGCTCAGACCAAAATCTCTTACTGTGGATCGCTCCTAGTGATTGTTGCAAGGTCTTCACTTTGCTGAATGTTCAAATCAGCAGCTCCAGGCAGGTTTCCTTCGTGGCAGATGTAGGAGTAGGTAGCAGGATTCAGATATTGGACTTGAGCCTTGCTCTAATCGTCCATCTGGATTCTGGAGCCGGATTCCTCGTGTCCTTGTGGATTCAGGGATCAGTGGCTTTATTCAGCGCTCCTGTCCGATTGCGTTCGTCGAAGTCTTACAAAAATCAAAGTGGAGAAACTCTTTGCGCTCGAACCAGGTAGTTCTGATCGTTTCCAAAACTCTCAAAAATATGCCATGGAAGTAGTCAACTGAAGTCTCTGATGCTTGTTTCAGCGTGTGAAGATCTACAGACCCTCTGCAGCAGCCAGGGAGGAGTGATGTGCAGTCCCTAGAAGCTGTGGTCATCTCGTGGAAAATCCAGAGTCGGCTACCTGCAGTACCTGGAGGTTAGCCGAGAGGAAGGGTTGGCCTCCTTGAAGGCTGAGGTCCAGCATTTGAAAGAGCCGGGTCATCCTCTAAAGCTGGAAGCATCTGAAGAGAGGGAATCTTAGGAGGTGATGGCTTTTATAGACTGGGGTCTCCTTGTGGGCTTACTTTGGACCTCCTCCAATGAGGATAGAGAATTCAGACCCCCAACTTTCCTTTTTTCACATCTACGTGTTAGGTGCCATGGGGGGGGTGTTTCCACACAGCAGTCCGGTATGGATCGGTACAGTTTGGTACGGTTTGGTTCGATTAAGCCTGATCCCGTTTGTGTTTCCACAGCCACCCGTGCCCTATTTGATAGGCGGCGTGTAAGCCGGATGACGATAGCCGCTATGTCAATAGCGTCATATGATAGCAGCTAACAGCTAACCGCTAACTAATATATTCAACAATGGAGATAAACGCGACACAAACAAAACCAACGCTGGAAGACATCCAGCAGTTCATCTCCTCTGTCACTGACATGTGACTCTTTATTACAAGAACTCAATCCAGCTTTGTTTCAGAGAAGGCTGTGAGCGAGGACAAATACACACGTAAACAATCAGCTGTGTTACAGTCAATGGTTTAAACACGGCAGAGTTTTGTTTGCTGATGTCACACGGGAAGTGACGATTCTTTCAACCAATCAGCGGACTGCAGTGTATAGCTCCACCTTTTCAGGTCGGCTCCGCATTCTTGGCACTCCAACGGAAGGGTCCCAAAAAGTGGGACGGTACGGATCGGTTATTTGGGAATCTTTCCCGGGATTAGTCTCTGGAAACGCCGCAAAATTGTCAGGTCCAAAACTGACACTCCGCAGCTTTACCTCCATGTTAGTCTAGGTTGTGCTGCATCTGCAAATAGATTCGGAGAACAAACAGACAGACATCAGAATTCAGGTTAAAATACTTGCAAGGAGAGCAGCTAGAGACCGCAGAGTTTACAATCTCCAAACTACTCTGCTGTTCTGCTGCTCGTCCTTTCTTTTTATTGAAGAAAAACGCCCTAATTTACATAAGATAAGAGTGAGCAATAAGGGAGGGGGAAAAGCAGGCGCGATCACTCATATCTGCACATGATGTTTGTTGTAAGAACAAATATGAGAATAAGCTGCTGCCGTGTCCTTGGGCATCTTCAGCATTCCTCCGGTATCAGAAGCCGGCGCCACCGTTGATGACGCACACTTGCATACTTTCTGCAAAACAATCTGAGGGACACTTTGTTTACAACGGCCTTGCACAATGACACTTCATGACAACTTATACACATTTTGTTCTAACAAAAATGCGCACCGTACCGAGACGAACCGAGCCGGACCGCTCGGTGGAAACGGGGCTTATGTAAAAAAACTTCACTTGGGCTTTCAAAAGGGGATACAGGAGGAATCCGTCCATTATCACCAGCCACACTCACATTCACACAAACAGGGCAGTTCAGAGTCAGCAGGTAAACTAACCAGCATGTGTTTGGACTGTGGGAGGAAGCCGGAGTACCCCGAGAGAACGCACGCCATGCACGGAGAGAACATGCAGACCCCACACAGAGAAACAACGCAGTGTGCAGCCGCAGGGGTGAAACTTTAATAAATTAATTTTTTCACACTTTGAAGATTTCTTCACAATCCATTTAATCACATCTGTCACGTTCAGGGGATCAAGTGTGGAGCTCCAACAGCAGCTGTATCGAGGGCAGATGAAAATTTATTTGCAAAGCAAACTAGAGGATCAGAGTGAAGCTGACATCACAGACGTACACTATACAGTAAATGAGGAGGCGACCGAGGAGCGAGCCATCACACTGGAACCCGAGTCTCCACCGTAACAGAAGAGACTTTGAACTCTTTCTTGTGATTATCTTGAAGGTTCAGCACCATGCAGACTGTGGTTTTGAGAATGCTTTTGATTGTTACTGTGTCAGCACAGCTTGGAAAACATGTATATGTGGATATCGCAAAGACATGGGATGAAGCTCGAGAATACTGCAAAGAAAATCATACTGATCTCTCCCCTTTCAGCACACAGCTGGAGAGAGAGAGACTGAAAAAGGCAACAGCGGGGACGCAAAGGTGGATCTGGATCGGACTCTACAAAGACGTGGGAAAAAATTGGACGTGGACGGGAGAAGAACTTGCAAAAAACCTACCATGGGACAAGGGTGAACCCAAAGACGGAGAGACAGTTGGTGTGGTTTGCAAGTATGATTGTCGTGGATACTGGTGGCATGGCTCCAGATCAAATGTCAGACGTCCCTTTTACTGCTTCAACCTGATGGTGGATGATAAGGTGAAGAAGACCTGGGAGGAGGCTCTGGAGTACTGCAGAGAGACTCACACTGACCTGACCAGCCTGACCTCCAAGTCCGAGCAGAACCTGGCCCTCAGCGAGATCCAGCACAACACTGTCACAGAGCGGGTTTGGATCGGCCTGCGTTTCCTTGGAGACCGCTGGCTGTGGGTGGACGGTGACCCCATGGTGTATGAGGCCTGGCTCGGAGGAGACCAGGAGCACCAGTGTCCTCTCAGGAAACGCTGCGGGGCTCTGACCAAACAGGGACACTGGGAGGGCGTGAACTGTGGGGTCAAACTCAACTTCATCTGCTACTGAATCTCCGTCACCAGCGTCACAGCCAGCAAACAGCTTTTTACTGTTTTTCTTCTTTCAAATGGTTTGTAGAAACTTTGCTTCAACATCAAATTGAACTCTCTCAGCAAATGTGCGTTTTTACTTTTATTTCGTGGCAGACCCGGGATGATAATTCAGGTCTGGGGTTTGACTCCATCCCAGTCCATGCTGTCCACATGAACCACTAACTGTCCTGCACAATTACTTACAAAATGATAAAAAAAAAAACATCTGAATTACAACAGCCAGCAGTTGTGTGATAAAGGTAAAAGTGTGAACATGTTAACGTCTCATTCAAATAGAAAATGTTTGATTGTGTCCTCAAATTTAAACGTCGGTGTTGTAGTACGCAAAATTGATTTCCGTCTCAAGACCTTCACCACTTTTTATGCATCTAATTTTTGCACATTGCTTTTATCTAACACCTTGAAAGCTTGACTTTTAAACGTCCGTCATGTGACCCACACGAGCCCCGGGGAGAGAGAGCTTTCTGCTTTTCTGCTCCCAACCTGTGGACCTCACTGTCTCTGGACATCAGAACAGAGAGCTCTCTGGGTGTTTTTAAACAAAAACTGAAGACCCACCTTTTTAATCTGGCTTCTAATTAAAAATGCTGTTTGTTTGTTTTTTACTGCCTGTATTTTTTTGATTTATTAATTTTATTTTTTATTTAATTTATTAATTTTATTTTATTTTTTTCATTTTATTTTTTATTCTACTTCATTTTATTTTATTGTTTTTCATCATTGTTTTTCCGTTTCCTTTATATCTTGTTTTTATCCAACTTTTAGGTCTTTTATTTCCACAAAGGTACAAATCAATGTCTTATATTTTCTTGTGTTTGTTTTTAAAATTGAAAGATAAAAACTTTGCATATTTATTTTGATACACCAGTTGGGCCGCACCAGTACAGAAAACGTCTGGACACGCCCTGTC
The DNA here is from genome assembly GCF_947650265.1 of Symphodus melops. NCBI lineage: Eukaryota > Metazoa > Chordata > Actinopteri > Labriformes > Labridae > Symphodus > Symphodus melops. The sequence continues at coordinate 1,815,065 of NC_136692.1, forward strand.
CGGTTCCGCAGAGTCTGGCACAGGTAGAGAGACCTGAGAGGTTAGAGTTCAAGTTGTAAGAGTGCTTGAGTTAAAAAAAAAAAAAAGATGCTACTTTTTTTTAGTTTTCTATATATTGCATGCGTCCATTAAAATATAAGTACATTTAATAGTTAATTGCAGATCATTTGATCAGGACCAACGGAGACTTGTGAGTAGATGCAGCTTTGGTTTTTAGTTTGTGATGGTTCTCTGTTTAGTGATGATTTGTTTAGTGCACCCTCCTCTCATTATTTCTCATGTTAATGTAATGTAGCCATGATATCTGATTTATGAGTTTTGCTTGCAGGCAGACAGTTAACACACGTTTTATTAGGAGTGTGTCATTTAGTTTAACGCTATGAAAGGAACGAGTTGTGTTTATCTGCCTTCTCAGAAATCACACATTCACACATTCATGCAGATGTGTATGTACACCCTGTCAATCATCAAGCTGAATAAATCTTTATAACTGGAACCTGCGACTCCTGAGTGATTTAACCAGTCACACCAGTGGTGGTTGGATTCCCATATCCTTTCATGTATCTTCATGTTGTGTTTTTTACATCGCTCTGACATACTGTATATGCATAAGTTTAGCTCAGCCTATCAGTTGCTAAGCCCCGCCTACTCTGAATTGCTGCGGGCCAAGCCGCGGGTTTGCACCATCTTAGACGGTCAGACGGAGAGTGAGCCGTCTCTCAGCTCAGTAAAGCTACAAGTATTTTACTCCTGCACAAATACTTGCCTGTCTGAATAATAAACGCTACAAGGTGTTATGATGCACAGAGGTGAGTAGTATTTGGACCCAGGCGCACGACTCAGAGACAGGTTTCTCAATCAACAGTGTTTTTTAATGTAAGGATTTAAACGGTGAGCAGCGAGGGAGGTGAAGTGAAACGAGTGTCCGTGCTCTCCTGTGAGCGGTGAGGTGAGTAGATATGTTGAAGTCCAAAAACATGAGATGATGAGGATCAGATGGCAGCCACGCCCCCACTGATTACACACAGAAGACACATGGGGGGGGCATCACTTTAATGATAATCACCCTAATCATGTCTGGTTTCATCCTACTGTTGTGTTATGCTACATCTGTAATGGTTGACATGATCACCCTAACTAGGTCAAGTTTCACTCTATTGTCTTTGACACTTAATGCTAATCTGCTCCTCAATAGTTGGGTACTTTAATGACAATCACCCTGATCACCCCTGGTTTCACCTTGTTTTGGACACTTAATGCTAATCACTGCTCCTTTATGTTGCTGAGCACTTTAATGGCCCAGTCTGCATCTATATATCCATCTATCCATCCATCTATCTATCTATCTATCTATCTATCTATCTATCTATCTATCTATCTATCTATCTATCTATCTATCTATCTATCTATCTATCTATCTATCTATCTATCTATCTATCTATCTATCTATCTATCTATCTATCTATCTATCTATCTATCTATCTATCTATCTATCTATCTATCGATCTATCTATCTATCGCAGCAGATCCAGGGTACGAGACACCCCTGGATGGCAGGCAATGTTTGAGGAGTGACCCCACTGGAGGACTTGAGAACGGACGGGTTCTGGAACAAAGAGACCGTTTAGAGGACCCCCACCCGGATCAGGATGCGTGTTCTGTGCAGATCTCACCACAGACTGGATCTCCCATGTGACAGCTGACAGTAGTTACTCAAAAAACAAAAAAATCAGCAGCAACAGGAAGAGTATAGTTGCCAAACGGAAGACAGAGTCCTGATCTTTTCATGGGCGCAACACCTGCGTCTCTGAGAAAGCCAATCATAGTTGAGGAGTTTGTGGTGGCCAATCACATTTAAAAGGGGGGAGGGCCTTGCCATCTCCTCACGCCACGTGAGAGGAAGGCAAGGCTCAAGTGAGACGCCGCACCTTGCTGCCTCGACCTTGAGATTTGTTTACTCGTTAGCAACTCTCAGACTGGGATTCAAACCATCAACCTCCACGCTGTGAGGAAACAACGCAGTGTGCAGCCGCCAGGGTGAAAATTTAATAAATTAATTTTTTACACTTTGAAGATTTTGTCCCAATCCATTTAATCACATCTGTCACATTTAGTGGATCAAGTGTGGAGCTCCAATAGCAGCTGCATCGAGGGCAAATGAAAATATATTTGCAAAGCAAACTAGAGGATCAGAGTGACGCTGACATCACAGACGTATGCTAGCATATATATGAGGAGGCGACAGAGGAGCGAGACGTCACACTGGAACCCGAGTCTCCACCGTAACAGAAGAGACTTTCTTGTGATTATCTTGAAGGTTCAGCACCATGCAGACTGTGGTTTTGAGAATGCTTTGGATTGTTACTGTGTCAGCACAGCTTGGAAAGCATGTATATGTGGATATCGCAAAGACATGGGATGAAGCTCGAGAATACTGCAAAGAAAATCACACTGATCTCTCCCCTTTCAGCACACAGCTGGAGAGAGAGAGACTGAAAAATGCAACAGTGGGGACGCAAAGGTGGATCTGGATCGGACTCTACAAAGAAGAGCAACAAGATTGGATGTGGACGGGAGAAGAACTCGCCAAAAACCTACCATGGGATGAGGGTGAACCCCAAGAGGAAGACACAGTTGCTATCGTTTGCAAGGATAATTGTTTTGGAGACCGGTGGTACGGCTCCAGATCATTTTACAAACTTCCCTTTTTCTGCTTCAACCTGATGGTGGATGACGAGGTGAAGAAGACCTGGGAGGAGGCTCTGGAGTACTGCAGAGAGACTCACACTGACCTGACCAGCCTGACCTCCAAGTCCGAGCGGCGCCTGGCCCTCGGCGAGATCCAGCACGACACCATCACCAAGCGGGTGTGGATCGGCCTGCGTTACCTTGGAGACCGCTGGCTGTGGGTGGACGGTGACCCCATGGTGTACGAGGCCTGGCTCAAAGGAGACCAGGAGCACCAGTGTCCTCTCAGGAAACGCTGCGGGGCTCTGACCAAACAGGGACACTGGGAGGGCGTGAACTGTGGGGTCAAACTCAACTTCATCTGCTACTGAATCTCCGTCACCAGCGTCACAGCCAGCAAACAGCTTTTTACTGTTTTTCTTCTTTCAAATGGTTTGTAGAAACTTTGCTTCAACATCAAATTGAACTCTCTCAGCAAATGTGCGTTTTTACTTTTATTTCGTGGCAGACCCGGGATGATAATTCAGGTCTGGGGTTTGACTCCATCCCAGTCCATGCTGTCCACATGAACCACTAACTGTCCTGCACAATTACTTACAAAATGATTAAAAAAAAAACATCTGAATTACAACAGCCAGCAGTTGTGTAATAAAGGTAAAAGTGTGAACATGTTAACGTCTCATTCAAATAGAAAATGTTTGATTGTGTCCTCAAATTTAAACGTCGGTGTTGTAGTACGCAAAATTGATTTCCGTCTCAAGACCTTCACCACTTTTTATGCATCTAATTTTTGCACATTGCTTTTATCTGACACCTTGAAAGCTTGACTTTTAAACGTCCGTCATGTGACCCACACGAGCCCCGGGGAGAGAGAGCTTTCTGCTTTTATGCTCCCAACCTGTGGACCTCACTGTCTCTGGACATCAGAACAGAGAGCTCTCTGGGTGTTTTTAAACAAAAACTGAAGACCCACCTTTTTAATCTGGCTTCTAATTAAAAATGCTGTTTGTTTGTTTTTTACTGCCTGTATTTTTTTGATTTATTAATTTTATTTTTTATTTAATTTATTAATTTTATTTTATTTTTTTATTTTATTTTTTATTCTACTTCATTTTATTTTATTGTTTTTCACCATTGTTTTTCCGTTTCCTTTATATCTTGTTTTTATCCAACTTTTAGGTCTTTTATTTCCACAAAGGTACAAATCAATGTCTTATATTTTCTTGTGTTTGTTTTTAAAATTGAAAGATAAAAACTTTGCATATTTATTTTGATACACCAGTTGGGCCGCACCAGTACAGAAAACGTCTGGACACGCCCTGTCCGGTTCCGCAGAGTCTGGCACAGGTAGAGAGACCTGAGAGGTTAGAGTTCAAGTTGTAAGAGTGCTTGAGTTAAAAAAAAAAAAAAGATGCTACTTTTTTTTAGTTTGCTATATATTGCATGCGTCCATTAAAATATAAGTACATTTAATAGTTGATCATTTCTAGAGTTAATTGCAGATCATTTGATGAGGACCAACGGAGACTTGTGAGTAGATGCAGCTTTGGTTTTTAGTTTGTGATGGTTCTCTGTTTAGTGATGATTTGTTTAGTGCACCCTCCTCTCATTATTTCTCATGTTAATGTAATGTAGCCATGATATCTGATTTATGAGTTTTGCTTGCAGGCAGACAGTTAACACATGTTTTATTAGGAGTGTGTCATTTAGTTTAACGCTAAGAAAGGACCGAGTTGTGTTTATCTGCCTTCTCAGAAATCACACATACACACATTCATGCAGATGTGTATGTACACCCTGTCAATCATCAAGCTGAATAAATCTTTATAACTGGAACCTGCGACTCCTGAGTGATTTAACCAGTCACACCAGTGGTGGTTGGATTCCCATATCCTTTCATGTATCTTCATGTTGTGTTTTTTACATCGCTCTGACATACTGTATATGCATAAGTTTAGCTCAGCCTATCAGTTGCTAAGCCCCGCCTACTCTGAATTGCTGCGGGCCAAGCCGCACCGGGTTTGCACCATCTTAGACGGTCAGACGGAGAGTGAGCCGTCTCTCAGCTCAGTAAAGCTACAAGTATTTTACTCCTGCACAAATACTTGCCTGTCTGAATAATAAACGCTACAAGGTGTTATGATGCACAGAGGTGAGTAGTATTTGGACCCAGGCGCACGACTCAGAGACAGGTTTCTCAATCAACAGTGTTTTTTAATGTAAGGATTTAAACGGTGAGCAGCGAGGGAGGTGAAGTGAAACGAGTGTCCGTGCTCTCCTGTGAGCGGTGAGGTGGGTAGATATGTTGAAGTCCAAAAACATGAGATGATGAGGATCAGATGGCAGCCACGCCCCCACTGATTACACACAGAAGACACACAGGGGGGGGGGGGCATCACTTTAATGATAATCACCCTAATCATGTCTGGTTTCATCCTACTGTTGTGTTATGCTACATCTGTAATGGTTGGCATGATCACCCTAACTAGGTCAAGTTTCACTCTATTGTCTTTGACACTTAATGCTAATCTGCTCCTCAATAGTTGGGTACTTTAATGGCAATCACCCCAATCACTCCTGGTTTCACCTTATTGTTTTGGACACTTAATGCTAATCACTGCTCCTTTATGTTGCTGAGCACTTTAATGGCCCAGTCTGCATCCCTGCATTGACTGTTTAATGACTGTACTCACACCTCTGGCACTACCTCAAACACCTCTGTACATGCACATGGAACTAGTTTCTAGAAGGTCAGCACTTTGTTTCTAAGGCTCTTTAACTGTTTACAGGTCTCTTTTAACCAGCACATGTTTTTCTCTCCTTCACAGGTTATGTACATTATGCTATATAAGTTTTAAGTCTAATGCTAATGCTAACTGCACAGGTGTAACCTGTAATTATATTTACTCTTAGTCACATAGGAGGGCAGCTAAATCTTGTTTGGGGGATTATTGTATACAGAGGGGAGGGGGGACAGCGGGTGTGTATTGTGTCCTGCCTGTCTGTATACTGCTACAGGATGCCTTGAATTTCCCTCGGGATCAATAAAGTATCTATCTATCTATCTATCTATCTATCTATCTATCTATCTATCTATCTATCTATCTATCTATCTATCTATCTATCTATCTATCTATCTATCTATCTATCTATCTATCTATCTATCTATCTATCTATCTATCTATCTATCTATCGCAGCAGATCCAGGGTACGAGACACCCCTGGATGGCAGGCAATGTTTGAGGAGTGACCCCACTGGAGGACTTGAGAACGGACGGGTTCTGGAACAAAGAGACCGTTTAGAGGACCCCCACCCGGATCAGGATGCGTGTTCTGTGCAGATCTCACCACAGACTGGATCTCCCACGTGACAGCTGACAGTAGTTACTCAAAAAACAAAAAAATCAGCAGCAACAGGAAGAGTATAGTTGCCAAACGGAAGACAGAGTCCTGATCTTTTCATGGGCGCAACACCTGCGTCTCTGAGAAAGCCAATCATAGTTGAGGAGTTTGTGGTGGCCAATCACATTTAAAAGGGGGGAGGGCCTTGCCATCTCCTCACGCCACGTGAGAGGAAGGCAAGGCTCAAGTGAGACGCCGCACCTTGCTGCCTCGACCTTGAGATTTGTTTACTCGTTAGCAACTCTCAGACTGGGATTCAAACCATCAACCTCCACGCTGTGAGGAATCAACGCAGTGTGCAGCCGCCGGGGTGAAACTATGATAAATTAATTTTTTACACTTTGAAGATTTTTTCACAATCCATTTAATCACATCTGTCACATTTAGTGGATCAAGTGTGGAGCTCCAACAGCAGCTGTATCGAGGGCAAATGAAAATATATTTGCAAAGCAAACTAGAGGATCGGAGTGAAGCTGACATCACAGACGTATGCTAGCATATATATGAGGAGGCGACAGAGGAGCGAGACGTCACACTGGAACCCGAGTCTCCACCGTAACAGAGGAGACTTTCTTGTGATTATCTTGCAGGTTCAGCACCATGCAGACTGTGGTTTTGAGAATGCTTTTGATTGTTACTGTGTCAGCACAGTTTGGAAAGCATGTATATGTGGATATCGCAAAGACATGGGATGAAGCTCGAGAATACTGCAAAGAAAATCACACTGATCTCTCCCCTTTCAGCACACAGCTGGAGAGAGAGAGACTGAAAAATGCAACAGTGGGGACGCAAAGGTGGATCTGGATCGGACTCTACAAAGAAGAGCAACAAGATTGGATGTGGACGGGAGAAGAACTCGCCAAAAACCTACCATGGGATGAGGGTGAACCCCAAGAGGAAGACACAGTTGCTATCGTTTGCAAGGATAATTGTTTTGGAGACCGGTGGTACGGCTCCAGATCATTTTACAAACTTCCCTTTTTCTGCTTCAACCTGATGGTGGATGACGAGGTGAAGAAGACCTGGGAGGAGGCTCTGGAGTACTGCAGAGAGACTCACACTGACCTGACCAGCCTGACCTCCAAGTCCGAGCGGCGCCTGGCCCTCGGCGAGATCCAGCACGACACCATCACCAAGCGGGTGTGGATCGGCCTGCGTTACCTTGGAGACCGCTGGCTGTGGGTGGACGGTGACCCCATGGTGTACGAGGCCTGGCTCAAAGGAGACCAGGAGCACCAGTGTCCTCTCAGGAAACGCTGCGGGGCTCTGACCAAACAGGGACACTGGGAGGGCGTGAACTGTGGGGTCAAACTCAACTTCATCTGCTACTGAATCTCCGTCACCAGCGTCACAGCCAGCAAACAGCTTTTTACTGTTTTTCTTCTTTCAAATGGTTTGTAGAAACTTTGCTTCAACATCAAATTGAACTCTCTCAGCAAATGTGCGTTTTTACTTTTATTTCGTGGCAGACCCGGGATGATAATTCAGGTCTGGGGTTTGACTCCATCCCAGTCCATGCTGTCCACATGAACCACTAACTGTCCTGCACAATTACTTACAAAATGATTAAAAAAAAAACATCTGAATTACAACAGCCAGCAGTTGTGTAATAAAGGTAAAAGTGTGAACATGTTAACGTCTCATTCAAATAGAAAATGTTTGATTGTGTCCTCAAATTTAAACGTCGGTGTTGTAGTACGCAAAATTGATTTCCGTCTCAAGACCTTCACCACTTTTTATGCATCTAATTTTTGCACATTGCTTTTATCTGACACCTTGAAAGCTTGACTTTTAAACGTCCGTCATGTGACCCACACGAGCCCCGGGGAGAGAGAGCTTTCTGCTTTTATGCTCCCAACCTGTGGACCTCACTGTCTCTGGACATCAGAACAGAGAGCTCTCTGGGTGTTTTTAAACAAAAACTGAAGACCCACCTTTTTAATCTGGCTTCTAATTAAAAATGCTGTTTGTTTGTTTTTTACTGCCTGTATTTTTTTGATTTATTAATTTTATTTTTTATTTAATTTATTAATTTTATTTTATTTTTTTATTTTATTTTTTATTCTACTTCATTTTATTTTATTGTTTTTCATCATTGTTTTTCCGTTTCCTTTATATCTTGTTTTTATCCAACTTTTAGGTCTTTTATTTCCACAAAGGTACAAATCAATGTCTTATATTTTCTTGTGTTTGTTTTTAAAATTGAAAGATAAAAACTTTGCATATTTATTTTGATACACCAGTTGGGCCGCACCAGTACAGAAAACGTCTGGACACGCCCTGTCCGGTTCCGCAGAGTCTGGCACAGGTAGAGAGACCTGAGAGGTTAGAGTTCAAGTTGTAAGAGTGCTTGAGTTAAAAAAAAAAAAAAGATGCTACTTTTTTTTAGTTTGCTATATATTGCATGCGTCCATTAAAATATAAGTACATTTAATAGTTGATCATTTCTAGAGTTAATTGCAGATCATTTGATGAGGACCAACGGAGACTTGTGAGTAGATGCAGCTTTGGTTTTTAGTTTGTGATGGTTCTCTGTTTAGTGATGATTTGTTTAGTGCACCCTCCTCTCATTATTTCTCATGTTAATGTAATGTAGCCATGATATCTGATTTATGAGTTTTGCTTGCAGGCAGACAGTTAACACATGTTTTATTAGGAGTGTGTCATTTAGTTTAACGCTAAGAAAGGACCGAGTTGTGTTTATCTGCCTTCTCAGAAATCACACATACACACATTCATGCAGATGTGTATGTACACCCTGTCAATCATCAAGCTGAATAAATCTTTATAACTGGAACCTGCGACTCCTGAGTGATTTAACCAGTCACACCAGTGGTGGTTGGATTCCCATATCCTTTCATGTATCTTCATGTTGTGTTTTTTACATCGCTCTGACATACTGTATATGCATAAGTTTAGCTCAGCCTATCAGTTGCTAAGCCTCGCCTACTCTGAATTGCTGCGGGCCAAGCCGCAGGTTTGCACCATCTTAGACGGTCAGACGGAGAGTGAGCCGTCTCTCAGCTCAGTAAAGCTACAAGTATTTTACACCTGCACAAATACTTGCCTGTCTGAGTAATAATCGCTACAAGGTGTTATGATGCACAGAGGTGAGTAGTATTTGGACCCAGGCGCACGACTCAGAGACAGGTTTCTCAATCAACAGTGTTTTTTAATGTAAGGATTTAAACGGTGAGCAGCGAGGGAGGTGAAGTGAAACGAGTGTCCGTGCTCTCCTGTGAGCGGTGAGGTGAGTAGATATGTTGAAGTCCAAAAACATGAGATGATGAGGATCAGATGGCAGCCACGCCCCCACTGATTACACACAGAAGACACACAGGGGGGGGGGGCATCACTTTAATGATAATCACCCTAATCATGTCTGGTTTCATCCTACTGTTGTGTTATGCTACATCTGTAATGGTTGGCATGATCACCCTAACTAGGTCAAGTTTCACTCTATTGTCTTTGACACTTAATGCTAATCTGCTCCTCAATAGTTGGGTACTTTAATGACAATCACCCTGATCACTCCTGGTTTCACCTTATTGTTTTGGACACTTAATGCTAATCACTGCTCCTTTATGTTGTTGAGCACTTTAATGGCCCAGTCTGCATCCCTGCATTGACTGTTTAATGACTGTACTCACACCTCTGGCACTACCTCAAACACCTCTGTACATGCACATGGAACTAGTTTCTAGAAGGTCAGCACTTTGTTTCTAAGGCTCTTCAACTGTTTACAGATCTCTTTTAATCAGCACATGTTTTTCTCTCCTCACAGGTTATGTACATTATGCTATATAAGTTTTAAGTCTAATGCTAATGCTAACTGCACAGGTGTAACCTGTAATTATATTTACTCTTAGTCACATAGGAGGGCTGCTAAATCTTGTTTGGGGGATTATTGTATACAGAGGGGAGGGGGGACAGCGGGTGTGTATTGTGTCCTGCCTGTCTGTATACTGCTACAGGATGCCTTGAATTTCCCTCGGGATCAATAAAGTATCTATCTATCTATCAATCTATCAATCTATCAAGCTATCAATCTATCTATCTATCTATCTATCTATCTATCTATCTATCTATCTATCTATCTATCTATCTATCTATCTATCTATCTATCTATCTATCTATCTATCTATCTATCTATCTATCTATCTATCTATCTATCTATCTATCTATCTATCTATGTATCTATCTATCTATCTATCGCAGCAGATCCAGGGTACGAGACACCCCTGGATGGCAGGCAATGTTTGAGGAGTGACCCCACTGGAGGACTTGAGAACGGACGGGTTCTGGAACAAAGAGACCGTTTAGAGGACCCCCACCCGGATCAGGATGCGTGTTCTGTGCAGATCTCACCACAGACTGGATCTCCCACGTGACAGCTGACAGTAGTTACTCATAAAACAAAAAAATCAGCAGCAACAGGAAGAGTATAGTTGCCAAACGGAAGACAGAGTCCTGATCTTTTCATGGGCGCAACACCTGCGTCTCTGAGAAAGCCAATCATAGTTGAGGAGTTTGTGGTGGCCAATCACATTTAAAAGGGGGGAGGGCCTTGCCATCTCCTCACGCCACGTGAGAGGAAGGAAAGGCTCAAGTGAGACGCCGCACCTTGCTGCCTCGACCTTGAGATTTGTTTACTCGTTAGCAACTCTCAGACTGGGATTCAAACCATCAACCTCCACGCTGTGAGGAATCAACGCAGTGTGCAGCCGCTGGGGTGAAACTATGATAAATTAATTTTTTACACTTTGAAGATTTTGTCACAATCCATTTAATCACATCTGTCACATTTAGTGGATCAAGTGTGGAGCTCCAACAGCAACTGTATGAAGGTCAAATTAAAATTTATTTGCAAAGCAAACTAGAGGATCGGAGTGACGCCGACATCACAGACGTATGCTAGCATATATATGAGGAGGCGACAGAGGAGCGAGCCGTCACACTGGAACCCGAGTCTCCACCGCAACAGAAGAGACTTTCTTGTGATTATCTTGAAGGTTCAGCACCATGCAGACTGTGGTTTTGAGAATGCTTTGGATTGTTACTGTGTCAGCACAGCTTGGAAAGCATGTATATGTGGATATCGCAAAGACATGGGATGAAGCTCGAGAATACTGCCAAGAAAATCATACTGATCTCTCCCCTTTCAGCATACAGCTGGATAAAGAGAGACTGAGAAATGCAACAGCGGGGACGGTAAAGTGGATCTGGATCGGACTCTACAAAGACGTGCAACAAGATTGGACGTGGACGGGAGAAGAACTCGCCAAAAACCTACCATGGGATGAGGATGAACCCGAACACGGAGAGACAGTTGGTGTGGTTTGCAAGTATGATTGTCGTGGATACTGGTGGCACGGCTCCAGATCAAATGCCAGACGTCCCTTTTTCTGCTTCAACCTGATGGTGGATGACGAGGTGAAGAAGACCTGGGAGGAGGCTCTGGAGTACTGCAGAGAGACTCACACTGACCTGACCAGCCTGACCTCCAAGTCCGAGCAGAACCTGGCCCTCAGCGAGATCAAGAACAACACCATCACAGAGCGGGTTTGGATCGGCCTGCGTTACCTTGGAGACCGCTGGCTGTGGGTGGACGGTGACCCCATGGTGTATGAGGCCTGGCTCGGAGGAGACCAGGAGCACCAGTGTCCTCTCAGGAAACGCTGCGGGGCTCTGACCAAACAGGGACACTGGGAGAACTGGGACTGTGGGGACAAACTCAACTTCATCTGCTACTGATTCTCCGTCATCAACCATCAACAGCTCGGATCTTCATTTAGTTAATTCTTTCTTTATTTGGACATTTTTGTTGGTGTTTTTCTTCTTCTAAATGGTTTATATAGAAACTTGTTACAACATGAAATTGAACTCCTCACCCAGAAGATGTGCGCTCTCAATGTTTGTTTGTTTTTATTATGGAAGTCTTCTCTGAAACAAACTATCTCAGAATGCTTCAAACTTCCTAGATTGGTTTTCCAGTTTGATATCTTCAACATAATCAATATGATAAGAATTGATAAACTGCTTTATAAGGATTAGAAATCTGATAGGCCACTCAAGCTGCCACCTCAAAAATCCTAAACTGTGATTGGCTATTTGACTGTCAGAGGCGGGGCTTATGTTAAAACCAACTTTTAGGTCTTTTTTTGTGTGTTCCTCTGATTTGTTTGTCCCTCGGGATGGAGAAAGATGCTCCACCTTTTAATCTCCACCTGGAGAGACTTTGTTTAGTTGGAACATCATTTGAATGTCTTGAGGAGGGAAGGTGAGGGAATGTTTATTTGTATGCAAACGTTTCTTAATCCGTCTCAAACAAATAGTTTAACACACAGAGAGGACATAACGCCGCTCTCACTCTGCAGAGAAACACACCGAACCAGGATGGAGTCGATTCTCTTCACAGCGATCGTCCTGATCAGTGTGAGCACTTTGTCAGCCAAACATGTTGTTGTTTGTCGTAATCTCGACTGGCCGAACGCTCAGACATACTGCAGGAAACACCACACCGACCTGTCTCCCATCTCCAATCAGCAGGAGTACGAGGTGTTCAAACGTTTCCTGTTGACAAATCCAGGACAGAACGACGGATGGGTCGGCCTGTACTTGAACAAGAAAAGCCCCTCAGCTTGGTCGTGGTCAGGCGGAGCAGATGCTGCCACGATAGATTATGTATCATTTAAGCCAAGTTGGGGCTCTTACATCGCTTGGAGTGGGACTGGATTGTACTCTTCTTCTGGCATTCGTTACTGTTGCTTCTGCTTCAACCTGATGGTGGATGACAAGGTGAAGAAGACCTGGGAGGAGGCTCTGGAGTACTGCAGAGAGACTCACACTGACCTGACCAGCCTGCACTCTGAGACCGAACAGCTCCTGGCCCTCAGCGAGATCCAGTACAACACCGTCACAGAGCGGGTTTGGATCGGCCTGCGTTTCCTTGGAGACCGCTGGCTGTGGGTGGACGGTGACCCCATGGTGTACGAGGCCTGGCTCAAAGGAGACCAGGAGCACCAGTGTCCTCTCAGGAAACGCTGCGGGGCTCTGACCAAACAGGGACACTGGGAGAACTGGGACTGTGGGGTCAAACTCAACTTCATCTGCTACTGAATCTCCATCACCAGCGTCACAGCCAGCAAACAGCTTTTTACTGTTTTTCTTCTTTCAAATAGTTTGTAGAAACTTTGCTTCAACATCAAATTGAACTCTCTCAGCAAATGTGCGTTTTTACTTTTATTTCGTGGCAGACCCGGGATGATAATTCAGGTCTGGGGTTTGACTCCATCCCAGTCCATGCTGTCCACATGAACCACTAACTGTCCTGCACAATTACTTACAAAATGATTAAAAAAAAAACATCTGAATTACAACAGCCAGCAGTTGTGTAATAAAGGTAAAAGTGTGAACATGTTAACGTCTCATTCAAATAGAAAATGTTTGATTGTGTCCTCAAATTTAAACGTCGGTGTTGTAGTACGCAAAATTGTTTTCCGTCTCAAGATCTTCACCACTTTTTATGCATCTAATTTTTGCACATTGCTTTTATCTGACACCTTGAAAGCTTGACTTTTAAACATCCGTCATGTGACCCACACGAGCCCCGGGGAGAGAGAGCTTTCTGCTTTTATGCTCCCAACCTGTGGACCTCACTGTCTCTGGACATCAGAACAGAGAGCTCTCTGGGTGTTTTTAAACAAAAACTGAAGACCCACCTTTTTAATCTGGCTTCTAATTAAAAATGTTGTTTGTTTGTTTTTTACTGCCTGTATTTTTTTGATTTATTAATTTTATTTTTTATTTAATTTATTAATTTTATTATTTTTTTTTAATTTTTTTTTTTATTCTACTTCATTTTATTTTATTGTTTTTCATCATTGTTTTTCCGTTTCCTTTATATCTTGTTTTTATCCAACTTTTAGGTCTTTTATTTCCACAAAGGTACAAATCAATGTCTTATATTTTCTTGTGTTTGTTTTTAAAATTGAAAGATAAAAACTTTGCATATTTATTTTGATACACCAGTTGGGCCGCACCAGTACAGAAAACGTCTGGAACCTGTCCGGTTCCGCAGAGTCTGGCACAGGTAGAGAGACCTGAGAGGTTAGAGTTCAAGTTGTAAGAGTGCTTGAGTTAAAAAAAAAAAAAAGATGCTACTTTTTTTTAGTTTGCTATATATTGCATGCGTCCATTAAAATATAAGTACATTTAATAGTTAATTGCAGATCATTTGATGAGGACCAACGGAGACTTGTGAGTAGATGCAGCTTTGGTTTTTAGTTTGTGATGGTTCTCTGTTTAGTGATGATTTGTTTAGTGCACCCTCCTCTCATTATTTCTCATGTTAATGTAATGTAGCCATGATATCTGATTTATGAGTTTTGCTTGCAGGCAGACAGTTAACACATGTTTTATTAGGAGTGTGTCATTTAGTTTAACGCTAAGAAAGGAACGAGTTGTGTTTATCTGCCTTCTCAGAAATCACACATACACACATTCATGCAGATGTGTATGTACACCCTGTCAATCATCAAGCTGAATAAATCTTTATAACTGGAACCTGCGACTCCTGAGTGATTTAACCAGTCACACCAGTGGTGGTTGGATTCCCATATCCTTTCATGTAGCTTCATGTTGTGTTTTTTACATCGCTCTGACATACTGTATATGCATAAGTTTAGCTCAGCCTATCAGTTGCTAAGCCCCGCCTACTCTGAATTGCTGCGGGCCAAGCCGCAGGTTTGCACCATCTTAGACGGTCAGACGGAGAGTGAGCCGTCTCTCAGCTCAGTAAAGCTACAAGTATTTCACTCCTGCACAAATACTTGCCTGTCTGAATAATAAACGCTACAAGGTGTTATGATGCACAGAGGTGAGTAGTATTTGGACCCAGGCGCACGACTCAGAGACAGGTTTCTCAATCAACAGTGTTTTTTAATGTAAGGATTTAAACGGTGAGCAGCGAGGGAGGTGAAGTGAAACGAGTGTCCGTGCTCTCCTGTGAGCGGTGAGGTGAGTAGATATGTTGAAGTCCAAAAACATGAGATGATGAGGATCAGATGGCAGCCACGCCCCCACTGATTACACACAGAAGACACACAGGGGGGGGGGGGGGCATCACTTTAATGATAATCACCCTAATCATGTCTGGTTTCATCCTACTGTTGTGTTATGCTACATCTGTAATGGTTGACATGATCACCCTAACTAGGTCAAGTTTCACTCTATGGTCTTTGACACTTAATGCTAATCTGCTCCTCAATAGTTGGGTACTTTAATGACAATCACCCTAATCACTCCTGGTTTCACCTTATTGTTTTGGACACTTAATGCTAATCACTGCTCCTTTATGTTGTTGAGCACTTTAATGGCCCAGTCTGCATCCCTGCATTGACTGTTTAATGACTGTACTCACACCTCTGGCACTACCTCAAACACCTCTGTACATGCACATGGAACTAGTTTCTAGAAGGTCAGCACTTTGTTTCTAAGGCTCTTTAACTGTTTACAGGTCTCTTTTAATCAGCACATGTTTTTCTCTCCTCACAGGTTATGTACATTATGCTATATACGTTTTAAGTCTAATGCTAATGCTAACTGCACAGGTTTAACCTGTAATTATGTTTACTCTTAGTCACATAGGAGGGCAGCTAAATCTTGTTTGGGGGATTATTGTATACAGAGGGGAGGGGGGACAGCGGGTGTGTATTGTGTCCTGCCTGTCTGTATACCGCTACTGGATGCCTTGAATTTCCCTCGGGATCAATAAAGTATCTATCTATCTATCAATCTATCAAGCTATCAATCTATCTATCTATCTATCTATCTATCTATCTATCTATCTATCTATCTATCTATCTATCTATCTATCTATCTATCTATCTATCTATCTATCTATCTATCTATCTATCTATCTATCTATCTATCTATCTATCTATCTATCGCAGCAGCAGATCCAGGGTACGAGACACCCCTGGATGGCAGGCAATGTTTGAGGAGTGACCCCACTGGAGGACTTGAGAACGGACGGGTTCTGGAACAAAGAGACAGTTTAGAGGACCCCCAACCGGATCAGGATGCGTGTTCTGTGCAGATCTCACCACAGACTGGATCTCCCATGTGACAGCTGACAGTAGTTACTCAAAAAACAAAAAAATCAGCAGCAACAGGAAGAGTATAGTTGCCAAACGGAAGACAGAGTCCTGATCTTTTCATGGGCGCAACACCTGCGTCTCTGAGAAAGCCAATCATAGTTGAGGAGTTTGTGGTGGCCAATCACATTTAAAAGGGGGGAGGGCCTTGCCATCTCCTCCCGCCACGTGAGAGGAAGGAAAGGCTCAAGTGAGACGCCGCACCTTGCTGCCTCGACCTTGAGATTTGTTTACTCGTTAGCAACTCTCAGACTGGGATTCAAACCATCAACCTCCACGCTGTGAGGAATCAACGCAGTGTGCAGCCGCCGGGGTGAAACTATGATAAATTAATTTTTTACACTTTGAAGATTTTGTCACAATCCATTTAATCACATCTGTCACATTTAGTGGATCAAGTGTGGAGCTCCAACAGCAACTGTATGAAGGTCAAATTAAAATTTATTTGCAAAGCAAACTAGAGGATCGGAGTGACGCTGACATCACAGACGTACACTATACAGTATATGAGGAGGCGACAGAGGAGCGAGCCGTCACACTGGAACCCGAGTCTCCACCGTAACAGAAGAGACTTTCTTGTGATTATCTTGAAGGTTCAGCACCATGCAGACTGTGGTTTTGAGAATGCTTTGGATTGTTACTGTGTCAGCACAGTTTGGAAAGCATGTATATGTGGATATCGCAAAGACATGGGATGAAGCTCGAGAATACTGCCAAGAAAATCACACTGATCTCTCCCCTTTCAGCACACAGCTGGAGAGAGAGAGACTGAGAAATGCAACAGCGGGGACGGTAAAGTGGATCTGGATCGGACTCTACAAAGACGTGCAACAAGATTGGACGTGGACGGGAGAAGAACTCGCCAAAAACCTACCATGGGATGAGGATGAACCCGAACACGGAGAGACAGTTGGTGTGGTTTGCAAGTATGATTGTCGTGGATACTGGTGGCATGGCTCCAGATCACTTCACAAACGTCCCTTTTTCTGCTTCAACCTGATGGTGGATGACGAGGTGAAGAAGACCTGGGAGGAGGCTCTGGAGTACTGCAGAGAGACTCACACTGACCTGACCAGCCTGACCTCCAAGTCCGAGCAGAACCTGGCCCTCAGCGAGATCAAGAACAACACCATCACAGAGCGGGTTTGGATCGGCCTGCGTTACCTTGGAGACCGCTGGCTGTGGGTGGACGGTGACCCCATGGTGTACGAGGCCTGGCTCGGAGGAGACCAGGAGCACCAGTGTCCTCTCAGGAAACGCTGCGGGGCTCTGACCAAACAGGGACACTGGGAGAACTGGGACTGTGAGGACCAACTCAACTTCATCTGCTACTGAATCTCCGTCACCAGCGTCACAGCCAGCAAACAGCTTTTTACTCTTTTTCTTCTTTCAAATGGTTTGTAGAAATGTAACATTGAATGGTTGATAATTTCTAGAGTTGATTGCAGATCATTTGATCAGGACCAACGGAGACTTGTGAGTAGATGCAGCTTTGGTTTTTAGTTTGTGATGGTTCTCTGTTTAGTGATGATTTGTTTAGTGCACCCTCCTCTCATTATTTCTCATGTTAATGTAATGTAGCCATGATATCTGATTTATGAGTTTTGCTTGCAGGCAGACAGTTAACACACGTTTTATTAGGAGTGTGTCATTTAGTTTAACACTAAGAAAGGAACGAGTTGTGTTTATCTGCCTTCTCAGAAATCACACATACACACATTCATGCAGATGTGTATGTCCACCCTGTCAATCATCAAGCTGAATAAATCTTTATAACTGGAACCTGCGACTCCTGAGTGATTTAACCAGTCACACCAGTGTGAGCGTATATTTCGAGTATGGGCAGTATGCAGTGTGTGGTTTCAGATCCAGCCCCCGAACTTTCAATCAACATAATAACAGGCTGAACGCTGAGGGAAGTTCTAAGGTCCGTGACACTCAGGGTCTGCCTGTAAATCAGGTCTAACAACACACCGAACTACAGATAAGATGTAACATTTAAAAATCAAAACTGAGGAGTTTCACCATAAAAACACGAGCTGATCACGAGTGGCGTTTCTGTGTGTGAAAAATTGGTGGGGCACATCCCCTTTATGATGAGATAAACATGACTCTCTGGACTGATGGACCTTTTTTAATTCTACACATGTCGATGAGTCATTAATGCTTTAAAAAAATACTTTGCAGAGTGCCTTTTCAAATCTTACAAACGTACACAAACAACACTCTCTCTCTCACACACACATACACACTCTCATATACACACTCTCTCTCTCTCTCTCTCATCAGTTGTCTCGTCAGTCTGTACAGCACAAAGGACGTCTCGCCCATTTGTTTGACTGTCTCCTCCCTGTACACTGAACAGTCTAACACTTTGTTTTGAATGGAGCTGGATGTCCCTTTGAAGACGGGCTGAGCTCCACTTACACTTTACCTCCAACTTCTCCTGATGTTTCATGGCTTCAAACCTGTGCTCCAATAAGAAATCCACTTTATTAATATTCACAACGTCGCTAGCTTTTAAATCCTCCCGCTTGCGGACGAATTCGTCGATACAGTCACAGACAGACAGCCAATCAGCCGGTCCCTTCTGAGTAATCAGCCAATCAAATCTAAAACAACGCATGACGTTTCAGTGGGGCGACGAGCTGTGAGGCTCAATCAGATTTACCTTACATAGAGTTTGCCCCTCCGGCCAGCGTAGTTCGCAGCAGACACAAACCAGAGTATTTAAGCTTGTTATTTATTTATTTATTCTTTTATTTATTCTTTTATTTTCGAACATCAACTATAGATATAAATATATAAACTTTATTTTTAGTTAAAAATGAAATAAAAAAGAAAAAATCAGATGCAAATTACGAACATGCTTATCACAGCTAAAACCACATGACATAATATGTGACAAATAATGATAATTTGATTTGTTTGCACATTTCTTTCTGATGCTCATAGGTGGAGTCAACACTGCTAATCACACCTATTTGTTTTTTAAATCAGGCTGTAAACATTTAAATTTCCGCTGTAAAAAAAAAAAGCTTTTTTGAATGGGTGTGTATGTGACTTTCTGTGCTTCTGCCTCTAGTGGACACTCCAGGAACTGCTTCATTTTTCAACACCAGAGATTGCAGCTCGGTTTGAAACTCTGTGTTGCTGCTGTTGTTGACCAGGTGTCACATGGAAAAGAGATGTCTGGTCTCAGGGGGGGAAACACCTGGATTATTAAATAAAAGGTTAAACAAAACAAAATCGGGGAAGCTGATTTTCTCTCTTCTTTTAACATGTTGGGCTAATTATGCAAATCACAATGTTAAAACAGTAACATGTTATCAAAGAGTGAAAATGTTTGGAGAACTTTCTCTCATTAAATAAAGAAAAGAAAAAGATTGAGAAGCACTCTGAACTCCTGTTTTTTTACGTGGTGCCTTGAACGCAGCAGGGGGCGGGGCCTTCCGCTTTACCTGCGAAAACTAAAACAGGGGGCGGATTAAAGGTGCAGAGCGTCCATCCTCCTCTCCGAGCCCCGCCTGACGGAGCAGCTTCACCACACACACACACACACACACATACACACACACACACACACCGAGCAGCCTGAAAGCTGCTCCTCGTTTGAGTCCTGAACGAGGCCACGTAGAGGAGGGCACGGACACCGAGACGCGGACCAGACTCACCTTCAGTGCCTGCTGCTAAAAAACCAAACAGGTGAGTTAACTTTTCTTTTTAATTGAACGGGTTGAAGCTTTTAATGAGACACAGACACAGACACAGAGTTATTTTGAGGGGGGGAAACTTCGAAGAAACAGACGGATAAAAGTAAAGAGACACCAGGTGTTCCCATCAGGAGAAAAGAAGAGACTTTAAAACCTGCGCATGCTCAGTAAGAAGCGCATTGTAAATAACCACTTTCCTCAGAAGTTTCTTGAACCTGTCTGTGTCGATACTGCGGGATTATGAGCGTGACAACAAGCCTCTCTTTCACTTCTCTTTATCATGCTTAGCGAAAGATCAAACGAGCCGCACCAGTGTGACCAGTAGCATCAACCAGTTCATCCACAGGTGGATTCAAGTCAGGCATTAATGTGAGGAGGGGTCGAGTCAGGAGGTGATCCGTCCTCCTGTGCTCTTTGGAAAGTTCATCGAACCTTTCTGTGCGCGCGTGTGTGTGTGTGTGTGCGCGCGCGCGCGCGTGTCCTCAGGATATAGAGTATTCATGCAGCAGTCACAAAAGAGGATGCGGCTTTCACACAAGTTTTTTTTTTGTAAATACCGTTTCTGCTTTTTTTTTTCCTGTTAATCCCTTCAGAATAAAGTTTGTAGGCAGAAATGTAGACCTCAGTTTTGCTATCAGGTTGTCAAATTTACATGTTTACACACACACACACACACACACACACACACACACACAGAAACAACAGATCTTTGGTTGTATTTTGAAAACAGGCTGTTCTGCGTCTTTGTTGCACAAACCTCGTTGCTAAAGTGTTTGTGCAGTTTCATCAGTGAGCAGAAGTTTATAAAAAAACAAGAACTCACTGGAGGCCTCGGAGGTGTCCTGCTCACACACCTGGTGTGATTCGACCCCCCTGCTGCAGCTGATCACAATGTAGGACTTCTTCTAATAAACCAGGAACCAGCATGAGGATTGTAAAAGAACCCTCGTGCTGGTTCATCTGGACGCGGTTCGGGTTTTCGAGGTAGTCTCAGACTTGGCGGATTCTGGATTTTATTTGAATGAGTTTCAGTCACTTGTAGTTTTTTGTTCCCCAGTTATGGTTGCAAACTTCCTGATGTTGAGCTCTGAAGTGACGCGCCTGCTGCACACAGGATGAGGATTTCTCAGAGACATTTAGGGTCTTGGTCTTAGAGCGCTCTGGTCTTGGGTAGGTCTGGGTCTCGGGTTAATGCCGCGTTGACTTCAACTCTACTACAAGGACTGAAGAGTGAACACCTGCCTGCGTCTCATCTTCACACGCTCACAGATTCTCTGTTTAACCCCAAAAACTCCTGAGTGCGCCCGCTTTGTTCATCCCGTCAGTCTGGCACGAGGAGCCGGTCTGCAGGTGGCTCGGATCGTGCTCTGTGTTTATGTGTGTGTGTGTGTGTGTGTGTGTGTGTGTGTGTGTGTGTGTGTTAGGTAAGAGCAGAGGATAAAAGGTTGGATTGACAGGCAGCCAAGCGCAGGAGATGCAGTGGAAAGGATGGCGGAGAAGAGGACAGCTGGGTGCGGGGCCTCGATGCACCTCTGCGTTCACGCCAGCTTTAAAGTCGCCCTCACGGGCTGGCTGAAGTCAGAAACACTCAGACTGTGCTCTTCGGACGTCTCAGCTCAGTGAGGGCGTGCCGATGAAGGCTGCAGTATCTTCTCATCACTTTGAACCACAAAGTGTCAAAATGTGCGGACTTTGAGTTTGTGCAACTTCCTGAGGAAGTTAGCGCAGGGATCGGCATCAAGCCCGCACACATGTGCATGTCACAAGTCTGTCATGTTGAGTGATGCACTCACTCCTCCTCCTCTGCGTGGTGGACGAATCAGTGAATCTTCGACGCCCTTAAACGTCTCTTAAAGTCTGCTGTTGTTTCTGCAGCGTTTTAACACTTCATGATGAAAGCAGAAGACGTGCAGCTCTCGCTCCCCCCCCCCCCCCCCCCCCCCCCCCCGTTGATCTTCAAGAGTCTGAGCACATAATGAACTTAAGAGGGACACAGATGACACCTTGTGCACTGATCCCTTTATCCCTCGCTCTGTAAACACACACAAAGACGCGCAGGCTTTACCGCTCCAGACAAACGCTTCATGCGTCGTCCAGCTGGGCGGACGAGCTGCTCTGAGCCTCGGCAGTAAAAACACAAAGCTCTCTTTGAGGCAGATGTTTGAGCTCCGTCAGTCCAACAGACTGAATTTTTGCAACTGGTTATGCATTAAGTCAGAATATTTGATTGCAACGTTAGCAAACACGTCTTCCTGCTTTTTGTCATGAAGAGACGTCCCTGCAGCGGGCAGCCTTCACTTGTATTTTCTCTTTTTTCCAAAGTGACGTCACAACGACGTGTCCTGACAGGATCAGACCGCCTGTTGTCTACAAACCCAAAGTCCGTCCTCTGCGTCTTCTGCCTGCTCCACTTTTCAGAAAATGTGTGCTCAAACAGGCCGTTTGGAGATTTTCCCCTTTATGACATCACAAAGGGCAGTAGCCCCTCCCCCAGGTGGGTGACACTCCCACAGCTAGGTGTTTGTTCTGCCCTCTGAGTCTGCCTTCTCACCGTAAACAATAGGACATGGAGCCAGAAAGCAGCGAGTACACCCGAGCCCTTCCAGAGAGGGGGCGTGGCCAGACACAGCTCATTTACATATTTAAAGCTACAGACACAGAAACAGCCTGTTCTGAGCAGGGCTGAAATAGAGGGGTTTATAGACATGATCAGAGTCAGCAGGTAAGCTAGCGAGCGTGTGATTGGACTGTGGGAGGAAGCCGGAGAGAACGCACGCCATGCACGGGGAGAACCTGCACACTCCACACAGAGACGGCTCCTGTCAGACAGGGCATTCAAACCAGCAACCTCCTCTCACCAGCGTGCACCCTCTTGCATGACATGGTACATCTTACAAGTTTTTTCAGCTTTCTTGTCACTTGTTTTAGTTCTTGTCTCTCGTCTCATTTCTGCTACGGCTCAAACATGAAGACGTGTAGAAACGTCACTGATGCATCATCCGCTGAACCTTTCGTTAAAAAGGTTCAACATGAAGCTGGTGAAAGCAGAATCAAGGTGATGAAGCTGCAGGATATTTTCACCTTTTCTAACAAGGCGGGGAGGGGAGTCCTTCTTCAGGGTGCGGTCGACGAATAATGACATTTCTTTCTTTCTCTCTCTGCCCGGACTTGCTCCTGACATTCCTGCCGTCCTCTCTGGCTGCTGCGGAGCATCCTCGACTTTTACATAACACCCCCCCCCCCCCCCCCCCGCCGCCGCCTTCCTGCAACAGAGTTACAGTCATCATGTGTAATACCTGCACATCGGTTTTACCTGTAGCGGAAATTGCGTTTGCACAGAGAGTGGCTGTGGATGATGATGATGATGATGATGATGATGATGATGATGAGGAGCAGGAGAAAGGAATTTGTGGAATTCCTGGTAATGAGGTGTCGAGGGAGGAATGTGAGTCAGAGTGTGAATAAAGCCCGGACAGGTAGAGGGAGATGTGGAAAGAGAGAGAGAGAGAGAGAGAGAGCGGCTTATTTGTTTGTGTTGCGCCTCGGGTCATGAATACACAAAAAGGATTAACTTTAAACTGGTTTGACGAGACGGCCTCTTCCTTTGATCGAACGGAGCGGAGCATCGGAGACACCGTGCAAACCTGACGGTGAAAGATCAGGGAGAGTGCGGTTTTTACAAAGCGGTCTGACTGAGTGTCCGACATGTCCACGAGCCTTTTCAAGGTTAAAAGAGAAAGGAGGACTCATGAGGGTAATGATACGGTGAACAGCTGCTGAGGTGCTAATCTGCCTGAACTTGTGCTGCTGCTCATGTTACCTCATGAACTACATGTCTTCAGAGTGTTTGTCAGACTGCGTGGGCTCATACCAGTACACCACACACACACACACACACACAACACACACACACACACACACGTCAAACATTCACACCAAGCTGGAACTCAAACCAGACAGACAGATAGATAGATGGATAGATAGACGCTAACTGTACTTGACTTCCTGTGTTATTCAGAGGATGAGTCATGGCGTACTGAGGGGGGCGGGGCCGAGCTGCTCCTGATTTTCTGATTCAAAGTTGTGAACGAGGATCCAGATGTTTCCAGAAACAATAATCGCTGCTCTTTAAAGAGCTGCTGCTGCTGCACTCGGTTGGTTGATCAGTGTTTGTCCAGAGATGATCGAGGATCACTGAGTACACTTCCTGTACGGTCACATGGTGCAGTTGTCCCGCTCTGCTCCGAGGCCACGCCTTTAAGAATCAGGCAACAAATTACTGCAAAAACAAAAACAAAGCAACAAACTTTGGTGTTAAAGCCAGCTGAAAAAAAAAATGCAGTTCCTCAAGTGTCCACTGGAGGCAGGATCCAAATGCAAAAAATCCCCCTTGATGCACCCTGCACTCGGGTTAAAACTTCTTTTTTTATTCTTTTTTTTATTTTCATAACTTGCGGCGTGTTTTCGTTGACCGTCAGGTGGGCGGGGTGTCGCTGTTGGCCAGGAGGCTTAAGGTCAAACGCCACCTCTTTGCCCGTTTTAAAGGACTGATTATTAAAGTCTGCATTTCCAACATGGCCGCCGTCGCTGTTGGGCTTCAAAATGCCTATTCGGTAACCCGTGGTCGATACGTGCATGTTTCATACAGCTCGAGGAGATGTCGCAGTACATCAGAAATCAGACGAAAATACAATTTTGTTTTTATGATGCAGCTTATTTTAAAAAAGCTCAGATGTGTAAAAAGATTTCTTTAAGAACATGACGGCGCCTTTTGAAAAGTCCAACTTCCCTTTTTTTAATGGCGTCATGTTTGCTTAAAAATGCTCTTTTCTCTCTCTCTCTTTGTCCTGAAGCCAACATGACGGACGCAGATAAGTTCCTGTACGGTGACCGCGGCGGGTCGACCAACCCTATGGCGCAGGCCGACTGGGCCACCAAGAAGCTGGTGTGGATCCCCTCCGAGAAGCTGGGCTTTGAGGCGGGCTCGGTCAAAGAGGAGCAGGGCGACGAGTGCGTCGTGGAGCTCACCGACTCGGGCAAGAAGGTAAAATAAATCGTTTCTGGGTTGTTTTTTTTTTCCCCAGTTATGAGTCTCTGAATAAATCTAACGCTGCGCGTCGTCTTCTGTCCGTCTCAGGTGAAGGTGAACAAGGACGACATTCAGAAGATGAACCCGCCCAAGTTCAACAAGGTGGAGGACATGGCGGAGCTCACCTGCCTGAACGAGGCGTCTGTGCTGCACAACCTCAAGGAGCGATACTACTCCGGACTCATCTACGTGGGTTCAACGTGCGCTCGCCGTCTTATCATTCTTCGTCCTCCTGTAACTCGTCCTCTGACCCCGTCCTCTGCTTGTCTCCCACTCAGACGTACTCGGGTCTTTTCTGCGTGGTCATCAACCCGTACAAGTACCTGCCCATCTACAGCGAGGAGATCGTGAACATGTACAAGGGCAAGAAGAGACACGAGATGCCTCCTCACATCTACGCCATCACGGACACGGCCTACCGGAGCATGATGCAGGGTAACAGCGCCGTTAGCGTAGCTTCAGCGTTCGGACTGACTGGAAAGTTCAAAGTGTCTATTGTACTTTCCATGTCGTTCGTCTTCGAACACGAAGATTATTTCATCCGAATTCTTCTTCTGTGGTTTTTATTTGATGCTCTTTGTTGCTGTTTGTTCACTTTGAATCTCTCCTTCTGCACAGACCGGGAGGACCAGTCCATCCTTTGCACGTAGGTCACTCTGGGTTTTTTTTAAATGCATTCACGTATCATTAGGATGCACTATTTTTAGTTTGTTTTATTTTTAGGAACATTTTAGTTAAACTTGATTTTATAATAAAGTGTCTAGTTATTTATTTGTAAGGGCGACAGGTTTTAGCGTGTTGCTTCGGCTTCTCGCCTCGCATTGAAACGTCTGATTTGAATCTGGTTTGTTCCGTGTTTTTATTTTACAGCGGGGAATCAGGAGCGGGAAAAACGGAAAACACCAAAAAAGTGATCCAGTATCTCGCCCACATCGCCTCCTCTTTCAAATCCAAGAAAGATCAGGTGAGTAGATCCTCCTCCTCGTCACTGTTCGTCTTCTCTCTCGGCTCCGACTGATTCTCTCTCCTGAGGGGTCCCGACGGACTCGTGACACCCCCCCCCCCCCTTTTGTAGTCGGTCCACTTTGATGATGTAGTCCCAACACGAGCGAGCTGCAAGGCGACGACTCCACATTCCCGTCTCAGGCCTGGACGTGCAGGCCTCACCTCTCTGCGGTCACTGGAGCGTGTGTGTGTGTGTGTGTGTGTGTGTTAGTGTGTGTGTGTGTGTGTGTGTGTGTGTGTGGTATCAAATGTGTTGAACTCTCTTCTCTCTCCCTCCTCCAGGGCAGTGCAGTGTTATCCCATGTGAGTTCATCTCTGACTGTGTTTGCATGCTGTTCACTAAGTGTCAGCTCTATACTAACCAGCTGAAGCTGCTTCAGATAGACGTGATTGTACCCGAGCTAAAAAGCCTCTGCATGTTTCTAACAAGCTCCAGCAGCAGAAAGCTGCTCTCTGTAATGTTTACACTGCAGTACCCGTTTTAAACACTAGGGGGTCTTTTTCAGAAACGACAGCTGAGCAGAAACCTTATTTGAGATTTGTCATAAAAACCCGTAAAGCAGCGTTCATGTGGTCTGATCTGGCCGCTCTGGATTTGCTGATTGTTTTGCAGCATGTGTCGGGATGTCGCGGCTCTCCTGCTTTTTTCCTCTTGATTTGGTTTTTTGGTAAAGAGGCGTGTGCACGGACACGGACGCTCTCACAGGGTTCTTTTTGTACTTGAGTGGGCTTGCTGTGCTGCGGGGATGTGTGCGCTGGAATGTGCAGGATTCAGAGTGGGTGTGGGTGATTAGGCAACAATAACATACCCCGAGGTTGTCCCTTTTTTGGATAGAAAAACAGGTTAACACAGATACTGTGGCTCCGGTTCAGGCTGTGCTGGATTGATCTCAGAGCCTGAAGTTTGCTCTTTAACTTTGTGTCCTCTGTCAGGGCGAGCTGGAGAAACAGCTGCTGCAGGCGAACCCCATCCTGGAGGCCTTCGGCAACGCCAAGACGGTCAAGAACGACAACTCCTCAAGATTTGTAAGAAAGACTCGAAAAAACACAAATCATGAAGCGTCATAAAAAACCTCCTCGAGCGTCGCCGTGTTTGTTTACAAAACGCCCAAACTTTACTCCCTGTGTTTACGTGGTGCTCCCTCTACAGGAATCTTCCAGGAACGAGCCTCGTCAGCCGCTGATCCTGATTGGATGAAGGTCCTAAATGGACGCATTGATTTTAAAATCGCTTGTTATTGTCTCCCTGTCTCAAACACGCGATTTTAAAAATGAGATAAAATCCCCAATTAATGATTGAAATCCAGCCGGCAGCTGTGGCTCAGTGGTAGTCTTTCCTTTTTGGAAGGTCTTGGGTTCGATACCCAGCTGCTGCAGCCACGTGTCCTTGGGCAAGACACAAAGAGAGACACAAGCTCAAGTGAATTCACCATCCAGTGATTGTTGAAGGTTTAAACGCTTTTTTCCTCTCTTGTAGGGAAAATTCATCCGGATCAACTTCGACGTCACCGGATACATCGTTGGAGCCAACATTGAAACTTGCATCCTTTTTGAAACATAAAAGAATCTGAATAATTGTTGATACAGTTTGTAACGACCTTTTACGGCGCTGCGTGTTTCTCGATGTGTTTTGTCCTTGACTGAACTGATTTGCAGATCTGCTGGAGAAGTCTCGAGCCGTTCGTCAAGCCAAAGACGAGCGAAGCTTCCACATCTTCTACTACATGCTGGCGGGAGCCGGGGACAAGCTGCGCAGTGAGACTCTTTCAATCACATTACAGCCAAAACAGGAATTAGGTCAAAGGTCACAGAGATGAAGTTTCTCGTTTTAGTCCATCAAAACCAGATTTCTTCTTCTGTTTGGTTACAGAGCAGGAAAGTTTAACATTAGATTCAATCAGGCCGGCGACAACGTTTAACGCCATCCTTCTCTCTCTCCCTCCCTCTCTCTCTCTCTCTCTCTCTCTCTGTGTGTCTCTGTCTCTCTGTGTCTCTGTCTCTGTCTCTCTCTCTCTCTTTGTCTCTCTGTCTCTCTGTCTCTCTCTCTCTGTCTCTGTCTCTCTCTCTTTGTCTCTCTCTCTCTGTCTCTCTGTCTCTCTCTCTCTGTCTCTCTGTCTCTCTCTCTCTCTTTCTCTCTATCTCTCTCTCTGTGTCTCTCTCTCTTTGTCTCTCTCTCTCTCTCTCTCTCTCTCTGTGTCTCTCTGTCTCTCTCTCTTTGTCTCTCTCTCTTTGTCTCTCTCTCTTTGTCTCTCTCTCTCTCTGTGTCTCTGTCTCTCTCTCTCTGTCTCTCTCTCTCTCTCTCTCTCTCTCTCTCTCTCTCTCTCTCTCTCTCTGTCCCTCTGTCCCTCTGTCCAGCCGAGTTGTGTCTGGAGGATTACAGCAAGTACCGCTTCCTGTCCAACGGAAACGTGACGATCCCCGGCCAGCAGGACAAAGACATGTTCACGGAGACCACGGACGCCTTTAACATCATGGGCGTCCCCGAGGAAGAACGAAACGGTAACTTTACTTTTATCGAGCCGCTGATGAAGATGAAAAGACGACACGTGTGCACGGCGTTCATGGCGTGTCTCCTCCTCTGCTCGTTCCTCAGGTCTGCTGAAGGTCGTCTCTGCCGTGCTGCAGCTGGGCAACATGACCTTCAAGAAAGAGCGTCACTCAGACCAGGCCTCCATGCCCGACGACACGGGTACGAACACCGCCTCTAACCACCAACATCATCGCTCCTCATGCACGCTCATACTTCCTGTCTCGCTCTAACCTGTCCGACGCATTCTCGCCCTCAGCCGCCCAGAAAGTGTGTCACCTGCTGAGCGTCAACGTGACCGACTTCACGCGAGCCATCCTGTCTCCCAAGATCAAGGTCTGCACCGCCGGCGTGAAGACGTCACTCTAACATGTGACGTCAATGGAGACGCCGCGTGTCGCTCACGCTGACGTGATGTGGCTTCTGTTCTGCAGGTCGGCAGAGACTACGTGCAGAAGGCCCAGACTCAGGAGCAGGCGGAGTTTGCGGTCGAGGCTCTGGCCAAAGCCTCGTACGAGAGGATGTTCCGCTGGCTGGTGATGCGGATCAATAAGGCCCTGGATAAGACCAAGAGGCAGGGCGCCTCCTTCATTGGCATCCTCGACATCGCTGGATTTGAGATCTTTGAGGTGAGGGATTAAAAATCAGACGAAGCGCTGCGTCGGCGCTCTGCGGTCCTGTACGGGCGGTAGACTTCAGTTTGTTTAGGATCTGGCGCCCCCCTGTGGGTAAAGCAGCACGTTTCATCTCTTTGATTCTTAAATGTGGATTTTTGTGGAAGTCGCAGATTAATGTTTTTTTTTTTTTTTTTTTCCCCTTCCTGCAGCTGAACTCGTTCGAGCAGATGTGCATCAACTACACCAACGAGAAGCTGCAGCAGCTCTTCAACCACACCATGTTCATCCTGGAGCAGGAGGAGTACCAGAGGGAGGGCATCGAGTGGAGCTTCATCGACTTCGGCCTGGACCTGCAGCCCTGCATCGACCTCATCGAGAAAACCGTAAGATGTCTACAACTCATTCTTCCTCGCACACTCCTTACACGTCGAGTCCTTCTGCAGGAACGACTCGCCGAGTGTCGATGTTTATAACTTTAAAGTTTTTTTGATCTTCTCTGTTTGCAGTCGGGGCCTCCGGGCATCCTGGCCCTGCTGGATGAGGAGTGCTGGTTCCCCAAAGCCACGGACAAAACCTTCGTGGAAAAGGTGACTCAGGAGCAGGGATCAAACTCCAAGTTCCAGAAACCGAAGAAGCTCAAGGACGACGTTGATTTCTGTATCATCCACTACGCTGGAAAGGTAGCCGTTTCTTTTTAAAGAAATCATGCAGCAAGTGTTTGTAAGTCAGGGTTTCTTCTTCTCCCACTTCCTGTGTTTTAATGTGTGCAGAACAATTAAAAACACAATGAAAGGTTTCTTATGATAAGTGAAGGTAGATATTTGTTTTTTAAAGGGGAGATATTATGAACAACAACGTGAAATAAATGCATCCAGTCGTTTGTTTTTATGCTCTGCAGAAGTCTGACAACATGGAGGAAAATGCTCCGTTTCTAATGTGCTCCCTTTGTGATGTCACAGCGGGATTCTGTTAAAAAAAAAAAAAACAAAAAAAAAAAAATCCCCTCCTGGTATCTCCACCTCCTGCCCGGAGAAAAAAAATCTTATGCATGTCCGCCATTTTTATTCTCACCACAAAGGAGTGACGTCTACTGTGAAAACTCAGAGAGGGGCGGGGCTTATTGCATTTAAAGAGACACACACACCAAAACGGAGCGTTCAGAGAGAGCTGGTTTCTGCAGGGTCACAAACCTCCTCTGCTGCTTGACTCATGTTATATTCAGACCAAAGCTCAGACTAACTGTGGCTCTCCTCCGGTGCAGGTGGACTACAAAGCAGACGCGTGGCTGATGAAAAACATGGATCCTCTGAACGAGTGCGTCGCCTCTTTGCTCAACCAGTCCACAGACAAATTCATCGGAGACCTGTGGAGAGACAGTAAGTCGAATCCGGTTGAACAGATCTTAAAGCTTTCTGGGTGGCGGCGCTGGAGCCGGTCCCAGCTGTCATGAGGCGAGAGGCGGGGTTTGATCCTGGACTGTCCGCCTGTCAATCACATGTTTTTATTGATGATGCGTCGTAAAATGTGATCTGTGTCCTCGCAGTGGACCGGATCGTCGGTTTGGATAAAGTGGCGGGAATGTCTGACTCCATGCACGGTGCGTTCAAAACCCGCAAAGGCATGTTTCGCACCGTGGGTCAGCTGTACAAGGAACAACTGGGCAACCTCATGACCACGCTCAGGAACACCAACCCCAACTTCGTCCGCTGCATCATCCCCAACCACGAGAAGAAGGTGCTGAACAGGAAGTGCTGCATGGTGGAGTCCAACCAAATCACAACAGGATTAAATGTCTTCTTCTTCTTCTTCTCCTTCAGGCGGGTAAACTGGAGGCTCATCTGGTTCTGGACCAGCTGAAGTGTAACGGAGTCCTGGAGGGGATTCGTATCTGCAGACAGGGCTTCCCCAACCGCATCGTCTTCCAGGAGTTCAGACAGAGGTGAACAAAAAAACACGACAACAGACTTTTCAATCAAAGCTCTCCTCCCTTCTCTGGTCCAAAGAAATCCGGACCATTCAGGACCAGGATCTAAAGTTGGATTGAGGCTCCAAAGGCAGCCTCAATCTAAACTCAAGATGGACAAAAGTTAAAAGTCATCGTCAGAGGTTTTACAGTTTTTTTTAGAGTCGACCCTCTTGTGTGATTTTTATTCTGCTCGTCTGTCCTGCAGGTACGAAATCCTCACTCCAAACGCCATCCCGAAAGGCTTCATGGACGGGAAACAAGCCTGTGAGAAAATGGTGAGCGTGATGAGTCAAAACACGAGCGGTCTCGTAAAATCCAGCTGCTGGACTTTGTCGCTGAGTTCGGTTTTTTTTTTGTGTGTGTGTCAGATCAAAGCTCTGGAGCTGGATCAGAACCTGTACCGCATCGGGCAGAGTAAAGTGTTCTTCAGAGCCGGCGTCCTGGCTCACCTGGAGGAGGAGCGAGACATGAAGATCACCGACGTCATCATCAGCTTCCAGGCCTGGTGCAGAGGATACCTGGCCCGCAAGTACGAACACGCAATGAGTTTTTATTAAAGGGGCGAGAACACGCCCGGCGATGGACGCGCTCTTTGTAGTCCATTTTCAGGAGATTGTAGTTTTTACACACCTGCAGCAGCTGGAGTCCTTTATGACCACGTCAGGTTTTCCAAACCTCTTCCTGGACCTGAAGAGGGGGCAGCAGGTCCAGGGAGGTTGGACTATGTCGACGTAGATCTACAGCACAGGCTTCATGTGATCCACTAGGGGGCAGCAGACGGCGGGAAGCCCGATGACGGGAAGGTTAACGTGATGTTTGTTTGTCTTTGAATGATCGCAGAGCGTTCGCCAAGAGACAGCAGCAGCTCATCGCCATGAAAGTGATGCAGAGGAACTGCGCCGCGTACCTCAAACTCAAGAACTGGCAGTGGTGGAGACTGTTCACCAAGGTGAGCCAGATCAATGACGTGTATACACACACACACACACACACACACACACACACGGCGTGTTCAGATGAGCTTCACTCGTGGCGCTTCTCTTCCAGGTGAAGCCTCTGCTGCAGGTGACTCGGCAGGAGGAGGAGATGGTGGCCAAAGAGGAGGAGCTGGAGAAGGTGAAGGAGCGGCAGCGTCAGGCGGAGGAGCAGCTCGCAATGTTTGAGTCCAAACAACAACAGGTAAGAGTCTCCACTCGGGTCCAGAGACGCCTCAACTGTCTCCAATATCAGAGACGTTTAGTCGGTGAGTTTTGTAGACAGAGAGAGAGAGAGAGAGAGAGAGAGAGAGAGGAATGAGCAACATGTCAGATTTGAACGCTGAGCTGTCGCCGTCTCAAACGCCTTTTTCTGCGAGCCAGCTTCTGTATTCAGTCGAGGAGAGAAGGTGCAGCTCCGAGCTTCCTTTTTTTTTATATTGTTCAGGAGTTTGAATGTGTTTTTAACTTGTCAGAAGTCGCCGGCGCTCTTTCCGACCAGCCAATCATTTTCCCCGTGTTTTTGTCTGATATGGAGGGCGAGCGTCCTCCGGTTGATGCTCGTAGTAAAGAGCTTTCCTGCCTGAACATATCGCACGCTGGACACCGGCCTTCACTTAAGTCTGACTGATTTAAATTCTGTGAAAGTCGACAGTTTCCTGGACTGTCCCGTCTCTGACCTCTTCTTCTTTCTCTCTGCCAGCTGGGTGCAGAGAAGTTGGCTCTGCAGGAGCAGCTGCAGGCGGAGACGGAGCTGTGCGCCGAGGCCGAGGAGATGAGGGCCCGTCTGGCCACCAGGAAGCAGGAGCTGGAGGACATCCTTCAAGACATGGAGTCCCGCCTGGAGGAGGAGGAGGAGAGGGCGACGCAGATGCACACGGAGAGGAAGAAGATGCAGCAGAACATCACGGTCAGTACGAAACACGGGGAGAGGGAGAAGCAGACGTAGACGAAGAAACGACCCGACTTTAAAAGTTGTTTGTGTCGTTCGTGCAGGAGCTGGAGCAGCAGCTGGACGAGGAGGAAGCAGCCCGACAGAAGCTTCAGATCGAGAAGGTCACGACGGACGCCAAGCTGAAGAAGCTGGAGGAGGACGTGATGGTGCTGGACGACCAGAACAACAAGCTCAACAAGGTCTGCTGCGACGCGTCGACAACAATGTGAAATAATCCAGGCGATGACGCGAGAACAGAGCAGGTACGAGTAAACTGACCACTTCCTGTTTGTGACGGCAGGAGAAGAAGCAGCTGGAGGAGAGGATCTCGGAGTACACCACCAACCTGACGGAGGAGGAGGAGAAGTCCAAAAGTCTGCAGAAACTCAAGAATAAACACGAAGCAATGATCACAGATTTAGAAGGCGAGTCTCTGAATATTCACTTCGATAGCGTTCAAAAGAACACCGCCATCTTCTGCAAAGCGAGGAATTCAAGGCGGCGGCTCGCAGGGATGCATTGGTTTAAAAAGTCTGTGTGCAAACATGATTTTTTTTTCTCCTCCTCGCAGATCGCCTGAGAAAGGAGGAGAAAGGGCGTCAGGAGTTGGAGAAGAACCGACGTAAGCTGGAGGGAGACTCCACGGAGCTCGGGGATCAGATCGCCGAGCTGCAGGCTCAGATCGAGGAGCTCCGAGCTCAGCTGGCCAAGAAGGAGGAGGAGCTCCTCGCTGCACTGGCCAGGTTATAGAAGCTCTCCATATATATATATTCTGACCCAATCCAACGTCCTGCACATGTTGGTCTCATCCGTCCTCTTCATCTCGCCTCCAGAATCGAGGAAGAGGCTGCAGCCAAGAACATGGCCCAGAAGAAGATCAGGGAGCTGGAGTCTCAGATCAGCGAGCTGCAGGAGGACCTGGACATGGAGAAGCAGGCACGCGACAAGGCCGAGCGTCAGCGCAGAGACCTGGGCGAGGAGCTGGAGGCGCTCAAGACGGAGCTGGAGGACACTCTGGACTCCACCGCGGCCCAGCAGGAGCTCAGGTAACAGGCCGGCGGTCCTGAAGCTCTCGTGGCTCCTCCTTTTCATCCAGGCTCCTTTTGCTCAGATTTTTTTTTTTATCATTCCAGGAGCAAGCGAGAGTCCGAGGTGGCTCAGCTGAAGAAGACTCTGGATGACGAGGCCAAGACCCACGAGCAGCAGATGGCCGACATGAGGCAGAAACACAACCAAGCCTTCGACGAGCTGAACGAACAGCTGGAACAGGCCAAGAGGGTGATTACCTGCTCCAGACAGCAACACGTAACAAAACATGTGGATGACACCTGACACGTGTGTTTGCCCCCCCCCCCCCCCCCCCTCCTCCTGCAGAACAAGGCGTCGGTGGAGAAAGCCAAGCAGGCGCTGGAGAGCGAGTGGAACGAGCTGCAGATTGAGATCAAGTCTCTGAGCCAAGGTAAGGGAGATTCAGAGCACCGCCGCAAGAAGGCTGAAAGCCAGGTTCAGGAGCTCCAGGTGAAAGTGGCAGAGAGCGAGCGACAGCGGCAGGAGGTGACCGACAAGCTGAGTAAGATGCAGGTACAGTACGGAGGCAGGAGTGTGTTCATGGAGTGTGTGTGTGCATGCAGATTAAATGTCTCTATCTGGCGTCCAGGTGGAGTTGGAGAACGTGAACGGCCTCCTGAGTGAAGTCGATGGAAAAAACATCAAAACCTGCAAAGACCTCTCGACTGCGGAGTCTCAGCTGCAGGACGCTCAGGTACACGTTTTAGTGCTCCCGAGGAGACGGAGGTCACGGAGCACCGTGATCCCATCATGCATCAGCACAAGTTTCCCTCTGACGTGTCCGTTTTGTCTTGACTCCAGGAGTTGCTCCAAGAGGAGACTCGTCAGAAGCTGTCTCTGTCGACCCGCCTGCGGCAGATGGAGGACGAGCAGAACAGCCTGCGAGAGATGCTGGAGGAAGAGGAGGAGAGCAAGAAGAACGTGGAGAAGCAGGTCTCCAGTCTGCAGACGCAGGTTCGGGTTTTTACATTTCACTCTGGACTAGAACGTTTCCTTTTACCTGATTGTTTCTCCTCTGACCTGCTGCTGCCGTTCTTCCTTTTCGTGCCTCCAGCTGGCAGACATGAAGAAGAAGCTGGAGCAGGAGACCTTGAACATGGAGGGGGCAGAGGAGGGCCGCAAGCGAGTCCAGCGGGAGATGGACGGCATCATGCTGCAGCTGGAGGAGAAGACCTCGGCCTACGACAAGCTGGACAAGACCAAGACCCGTTTACAGCGGGAGCTGGACGACCTGATAGTGGACCAGGACAACGTGAGGCAGGTTGTGTCCAACCTGGAGAGGAAGCAGAAGAAGTTTGACCAGGTATGTCGACCGTGGGTTGTGTGCAAAGATAATTTCTTTAATAATCTCGGATGCAGCGTTTCTTTAACCACGCCAAGTTTGGACAGGAAGTAGAAATGCCTCTCTTCGTCTCCGGCCTCTGCAGATGCTGGCCGAGGAGAAAACGATTTCCACTCAGTACGCCGAGGAGCGCGACAGGGCCGAGGCCGACGCCAGGGAGAAGGACACACGAGTGCTGACGCTGACCCGCGAGCTGGAGACCATGACGGACCAGAAAGACGAGCTGGATCGAGCCAATAAGCTGCTGAAAGCTGAGATGGAAGACCTGGTTTCCTCCAAGGACGACGTCGGCAAGAGTGTAAGAAAGTCTGCACGGAGTCAAACAAGTACTTTTAAATATTCATCGAAAGAGATGAAGGCTGGATTATTGGTAAATCTTAAATAGATTAGATGTATAAATAATGGGAAGGATGAGGTGCAGAAAACTGCAGTTCCCAGAGTGTCCACTAGAGGCTGGCTGCAGAAGACAAAAATCCACATTAAAAAATAATTTTACAGTCGGGTACAAAAACAGATTTGGTCAGATTTCTATATAATTACATGTTTTTTTGTTTTGTTTTTTTATAATTGATGTAATTGGTCCTTTTTGGATTTTATGAAGATTAAGAGCGAGTCATACATTCGCATAATTAGGGGCGTGGTTGAGTTGAACAACAGCAGCAGGAATTTTCAGCATTTTCTTTTTTTTTGGACACATTGAAAATTAAGAAACAAATAATTTCCAAAATGGCAACCATCCTCGTTAGGCTTCAAAACTCCTCCTCAGAAACAACGTCCAGATTGTTTACAGTCAGTGATGCCACCTCCCCGCCTGCAGGTCCACGAGCTGGAGAGGTCAAAGCGTGCCGTGGACCAGCAGCTGGAGGAGATGAGAGTTCAGCTGGAGGAGCTGGAGGACGAGCTGCAGGCCACGGAGGACGCCAAGCTGCGTCTGGAGGTCAACATGCAGGCCATGAAGGCCCAGTTTGACCGAGACCTGCAGGCCCGAGACGAGCAGGGCGAGGACCGGAGGAAACAGCTGGTTAAACAGGTAGCAAAGGAAACGCCAACGCTCCTTCAGATGTCACCAATGCACCACTGGCTGCTGAGGAAACATCTCTCTTACTTATTTTTTTTTTCAGGTGCGTGAGATGGAGGTGGAGCTGGAGGAAGAACGCAGGCAGCGTTCTCAGGCTCTCTCTTCCAAGAAGAAACTGGAGCTGGACCTGGGAGAGCTCGAGCTGCAGATCGATGCTGCCAACAAGGGACGCGACGAGGCGCTCAAACAGCTGAAAAAACTCCAGGTACAGAAAAGGATTTAAGATTTTTAAAGCTTGTTTTAAATCGACAAAATCGGACGTCTTACTACTCTATCTGTGTGTGTGTGTGTGTGTGTGTGTGTGTGTGTGTGTGTGTGTGTGTGTGTGTGTGTGTGTGTGTGTGTGTGTGTGTGTGTGTGTG
Source organism: Symphodus melops (assembly GCF_947650265.1). Taxonomy (NCBI): domain Eukaryota; kingdom Metazoa; phylum Chordata; class Actinopteri; order Labriformes; family Labridae; genus Symphodus; species Symphodus melops. The sequence goes on from NC_136692.1 coordinate 1,851,987, forward strand.
TGTGTGTGTGTGTGTGTGTGTGTGTGTGTGTGTGTGTGTGTGTGTGTGTGTGTGTGTGTGTGTGTGTGTGTGTGTGTGTGTGTGTGTGTGTGTGTGTGTGTGTGTGTGTGTGTGTGTGTGTGTGTGTGTGTGTGTGTGTGTGTGTGTGTGTGTGTGTGTGTGTGTGTGTGTGTGTGTGTGTGTGTGTGTGTGTGGTCCAGGCCCTGATGAAAGACCAGATGAGAGAGCTGGACGAGCTGCGCATGTCCCGAGACGAAGCCGTCAACGGGGCCAGAGAGACGGAGAAGAAGCTGAAGAACATGGAGGCCGACGCTCTGCACTTCCAGGAGGTATGACGGTTTCTCCTCCTTTTTTTTTTACCCTTAAAAAACAAAATCACACAGATGATTTTAAAAAAGGCAACACATGTTGGAGAGTAAGACGTGTGCGTGAACTGCTGCGTATCCCGGTTTACAGTCAGTGACAGATGAGAAAGCAGTTTGTGAAGTATGGCATCATGGAGAAAAGATTTTAAAGATGTCAAATCGTATTCAGGGCTGAAACTTTCTCCAGAGTGTGAAAAGACTCGCACATCTCCTCTTGTGTCCTCTCGCTCCTCCAGGAACTGGCCACCGCTGAGAGACTGAAAAGACAAGTTCAGATGGAGAGGGACGAGCTCCAGGAAGAGATTACCAACAGCGTCACCAAGAAGTAAGAAAACACACTCAAAACAAACTCAATCTGCACCGACACAAATAATGCTGCAGATTCTGTTTTTCTAACCTCTGCCTTGTTTGTCGTCGGCAGTTCTCAGATGGCGGACGACAAGAGGAGGCTGGAGGCTCGCATCACCCAGCTGGAGGAGGAGCTGGAAGAAGAGCAGCTCAACACGGAGATGGTCAACGATCGTCTGAAGAGAACCACGCTGCAGGTAAGAACACGCAAAAACGTGGCAGCTGGAAATGAAAGTGGGAAAGTCGTCACGTTTGGGATTCTTAAAAAAAGGAGATTTTCAACGATCAGATATGTTGAAATAAGCTTCTCGATGTGACTCGCCTCTCAGACGGAGCAGCTGACCACGGAGCTGTCGTCGGAGCGCAGCACCTCCCAGCGCTTGGAGGGCGCTCGCTCCCAGATGGATCGCCAGAACAAGGAGCTGAAGCTGAAGCTGCAGGAGCTGGAGGGAACCATCAAGTCCAAATACAAATCCTCCATCAGCATTCTGGAGGCCAAGATCCTCCAGCTGGAGGAGCAGCTGGACATCGAGTCAAAGTGAGCGCACACCTCGAGGACGCCAAAGACACCAGCTCGTGTCGTGGCGTCACCTCGAAATAAAGTCTAAAGAGCCGTTTAGGACAAAAATGTGTACTTTAAAAACTGCTATCAAATTAGAACAAATTTTTTTTTTTTTCTCATTTTTTCTGCATAAATCTCTTACACAACTTCCCCCCTGCTCAAAAGTACCAAACGTTCAATCATTTTTATAAGTTTAACCCTTGAAATGCCAGTTTGATCATATAAGGCAACACATTTTTGATGAAGAAAAAAAAAACAACACAAAAATGAGTTATTTTCCATGCAACACATTTTTAGTGGCTGGGGGATTTATTTTAATTCAGTCTTGGACATGTCAAAGGTTTTCCCAAAATATTGACTTTGATGCATTTGTAGTTTTTGTGTAGCGTCAACTTTAAAAATGTGCTTCGCTCATTACGCTCCTGAGTCATTAAAGACAAAAACGTCCACTTACAAAAATTAGAGCAGATTGATTTTTTTCTTTTTTTTTTCTGCATGAATCTCTTAAACGGCTCTTCTGATTTGCTTTTCTCGATTCTCTCAGGGAGCGTCAACAGGCGTCCAGACTCGCCAGGCGCACGGAGAAGAAGCTGAAAGAGGTGCTGCTGCTGGTCGAGGATGAGCGACGCAACACGGAGCAGTACAAAGACCAGGCAAGCTTCAACTCAAATCTCCTTTTTACACACGCGGCTTCGTCTTATTATCCTGCTGCAAGGTTGCACGTGTGGGAAAAAGACGTAGTCGTCCGATCTACCTCCTGTTGTTTACACCTTTTTCCCCCCGTGTTGGCGCTCCGCAGGCGGAGAAGACGAACAGCCGAATGCGGCAGCTGAAGCGGCAGCTGGAGGAGTCGGAGGAGGAGGTGACGCGAGCGAACGCCTGCCGCAGGAAGCTGCAGAGGGAGCTGGATGACGCTGCGGAGTCAGCGGACCTCATGAACCGTGAAGTGAGCTCTTTGAAGAGCAAGCTCAGGTACGGAGCGTCTTAGATTCACAGACGAGAGTGACGGAGTTCAGACTTCATCTCTTCTGACAGATTTTAATTTAACATTTTAAAGAAAAAGACGAGATAACAACGTTGACTAGATTATCTGAAGTGGTATTTGTGTTTGTTCTGAAGACGGGGCGACCTTCCTTTCAACATCCGACGCACCATGAACCGCTCCGGCCTGGAGAGCGACGAGGAGGTGGACGTGCCGATCGAAGCGCCCGAGCCTGCAGCCGAGTGAACGAAAAACGGAAACCCGACGACGACGAGCGCGCTGCAACGTGCAACACACAAAAGAGCGGGGCGAGCGCCTCAAACACGACTCTTACTCTGAGCGCTGCTTCTAGCCTTGTCGTCCTCTCGACGATCATCTTGTAGCCTTTTAATTTAATACTTTACAATCCGCTCAGTCGATGATAAAAAAACCACAAAAAAAAACCAAATGAACGTTTCCTGGTCTATTTTTATACTTGCGTGGGTTTACTGTTTGATGACACTCTGCTCTTATAGCGGTCTGTTTTATTGGTACCGGAGGTTGGCGTGCCGACGCTGCAGACGATGGACTTTTTAAACGCTTGTTTTTGCACACACACGAGTTTCGATGCGTTTCATGTTCACTCGTTGTCACAATTAATCTGCTTATTTGTACGTCACGCTTTTCGCACCATCGCCTCAACCTACTTTGCACAGCGCCGACACAAACACACACACACACACACACACACACACACAAGAAAGGAAATGAATCTGAAGAAACGTCATCGTGTCATCGTGGTTGATGTTTCACTTCACTGTTTTCCTTTTATTTGACACTTTTCTGGTTATTGGTGGCGGGTCGTCATGTCTCAGCTCTCTGCTTTGTGGTTTCCATCGAGCACACGAGCCTCTGTATTGATTTCACTTTGACTATCATACCCAGACGCTGTATTATCAAATAAACTTCATGTTACATTGATGCCATTTGAATGCTTATCTACATTTTATCAAATGCCTTAATGCAATAAATTTAAAAAAGTATTAAATATGTGCAGCGTTTGAGCTCGTTTTCTTCTTCTCTGGTTTTCTGAGTACTCGAAGCACTTTGACACCGACACATGCACAAGAGATGTGACTCATGTGAGTAGTCCTTTTAACAACATGTGTGATGCTTAGCTGGGAGTGAACTGTGCAAAGATTATTGTTTTTTTTTTTTCCCCTTCCACTTTATTTATAATCAAAATCTGACTATTACAAAAATCACAGTTTACATCGAAAGTTACAGACCGAGCTTGACTTAACAAGACTTAATACACAAATAAACAAAATAAATAAAAACCATAAACAAATAGAACGTAAAACACAAATATCTGAGGGCTAAGACTTAGACTGAACTTTATTGATCCTTTTGGGATGACTCTCTCAAGGAAATTTAGGTTCCAGCAGCATGTACAATAGAAATAAAAATAAAAATGTAGTTGGCTAAGGCTAAGTTGGAAGCAATGAATTTAAACTTTGAGTTAGTTCAGCAGCTTGTTTAGTTCTAATCTTTATAATTGATTTTTGTAAATTTGTTAATTCATTCATGAAAATGAGGAAAAAGTGGTTTGACTTTTAGAAATCTGCAACTGTGCAAAGATGTTTCTACCAGTGTCAGGAATTTAAAAAAAAAACGGGACAGCAGCGACACCCAGCGGACACAGTGAGAAACGCATCAATGAAAACTTTATTACAGACTCAAGTTTGTGTGTAGAGAGATGAACATCGAGCACAGTTCTTCCACCAGAGGAGAGGAGGGGGTGTCGCACACTGACAATAATTCACCCTCACTTTGAAATGCCCTCGTGGTGATGGTGGCACGTGGTGATCTGCGTGGTGAGTGTGACGACATTTCACCGCGTGACGTCACTTGGAGGTGAACCTACTCTGCTAGCCGGAAACAGTCGCAGCAGCAAAACAAGAAGCAGAGGACGCGTTTTTTATTGTTGTGTGAGCTGAAACACCGCGATAAAAGCTTCTTTAAGAGACTCACATCATCTCACGGTCTACGTAAAGACGGTTTATATCGTTTTAAAGGACACGTACTGACAGTTAGGCTAGGCTAGCTGGTTAGCCGAAGTGTCTGACAGTTAGGCTAGGCTAGCTGGTTAGCCGAAGTGTCATAATAAAGACATTAAAAGTTGTTAGCTAACCCATAGAATCCGATAGATCGATAAACAAAGTGTGAAACATGGCGTTTCTGAAGCTGACAGGTTCGTTCATCGCTTTCATGAGCCCTTAACGACACTTCACAGTCAGGTGAGTGCAGCTAGCATGCTAACTAGCACCGGTGGCTAACGGAAGGGATGCACCTGGCAGACTTTAATAAAACCTCAAAAACAAACTTTATAACTCAAACCGGATGTTTAAACTGACTTTATTTAAGATAAGTGTCTTTAAATCATCCATACTCCTTTAAAGCAGCCGGTGTCTTTACGTTAGCATCTGACAGCTAGCTGAACTAGCTCCCTTAGTTTTTTTTCTTCTTCGTTGGTTTTATTAAATGTCAGTCTCTGGTTTTTCCCACTTTCAGCAGCGTCAGCAGAAAACTGGACTCATCCGACTCATCGTCGAGGTGGAGGATGGAGTTGGCGTCGGTGAGTGAGAGTGTCACCTGCAGCTGGCTGCGCGCGCGCGCACCCACCCACTCTGTGTGACGTCACGTGGTCAAATTCACACGTATCTTTATTTGCACAACAAAAATATCACCTGAAGACACTTTGGAGCAGCAGATCTGATGGTGAATTTGTTTACAGAAAAACAACAAAATAGAGATTTATGACCACGAGGTCGACGAGTGAAGTCACGATCAAATATCTCAAAGACAATCAGGGATGTACAGATTAATAGCGAGGCGGTTAAAAATCGAAAACATGAATCGCAGTAAATATGGTGAAGCTTCAGCAGCTGGTTTTAAAAAGCAGACGTGATACATACTTTATTGAAGGCATCTAATAGCAGTATACAAGAAATGAGTTACTCCTCTGGGTCAAACTCTGCACCCGTGAGGTCGCAGAGACGAGGTGGGTCAACAGCAGCAACGATCCCGAGGAGACGACCTCGGGAGCTCCCAGTCAGATCTGATGGCAGATGATGATTTACAGATCAGGACAACGAGAGGAGCTCATAGCAGCACCAGCAGTCCTGGATCCTTGTCTGTCGCTCAGTCGACCGAAAAGTAGTTTTTACATTTCCAATATGGTGACCGCCATCGCTAGGCATCAAAACTGTCC
>NC_136692.1:1857696-1911001 GCF_947650265.1 Symphodus melops
GGCCAGTTCAGCTTAAACTTAGCTTGACTCAACGTTAAGCTGAGACAGCATGTCCAGCACGGAGACCGCCATCCATGGGACTCCAGCGCCCCCTGCAGGGACACACGGGGGACTCCAGCGCCCCCTGCAGGGACACACGGGGGACTCCAGCGCCCCCTGCAGGATGACCCCACTCAGGCTTCAAACACTCATATTTACAGTCCTCTCCCTCGGTTGCTGACCCCGGTGTTTGACTACAAAGATGGCGACTGCTCACGGGTATGAGCGAGTCCGTCCACGTAGCTTGTTAGAGAACATGACCAGGGAGGAAACATTCAGCGGCGGCGGCGGCGTCCAGGGACGCAACGACGGGCTAATTCGATGTATGTAACAGCGCCAAGCGAGGATAATTCAATCAGACTGAGAGAAGCCTCGGGGCCGAACGGAGAAGGACAAGACAGAACATGTGTGTGTGTGTGTGTGTGTGTGTGTGTGTGTGTGTGTGTGTGTGTGTGTGTGTGTGTGTGTGTGTGTGTGTGTGTGTGTGTGTGTGGGGACAATGCTCCGAACACAGAGCAGCAAACACGCCACGGACACAAACAGGAGGACAGACTCCGTACACGTGTGTCTGGATTCTGGCGTTTCCTCCAGCCAATGAGAGCGCAGCAGGTGAGTGTAGGTGCGGAGACAATTCAGCGATTCATCGAACGTGACGGGCGGATGGCGTGTGATCGTCGCGAGGCAGAAACAAAAAAAAAATGAGGGAGACCCCTCGGGGTTCACCTGCAAGACGAGAGACGTGGTCGATTGGCACGGGATCACACACACACACACACACACACACACACACAAACACACACACACACACACACACACACACGACAGAAACATGAGTCTTACAGTAAGTCGCTGTGTTTTATTCTGCAGCCGCGGGGAGAAAAGCATTTCCTTCTGAGCGTCACAGTGAGTGCACGGCAGAGAGAGAGAGAGAGAGGGCGAGAGAGAGAGAGAGGGCGAGAGAGAGAGAGAGAGGGCGAGAGAGAGAGAGAGGGCGAGAGAGAGAGAGAGAGGGCGAGAGAGAGAGAGAGAGAGGGCGAGAGAGAGAGTGAGAGAGAGAGGGCGAGAGAGAGAGAGAGAGAGAGAGGGCGAGAGAGAGAGAGAGAGAGAGGGCGAGCGAGGAGGAGGAAGTGAGTGAACAAGGGAGTAAAAAAAAAAAAAACATTTACTGTTACGAGTCGAGTCAAACAGTCGAGGAAAAGAAACCAACAAAAAAAAAAAAAAGTCTGTCAGTAGATTAAGGAAGCAAAGTGACGAGTCATGCTGAAGAAGAGACGGAGAGAAAGGAGGGGGGCGAGAGAGGGGGGGGGGAGAGGGGGGGGAAAGGGGGGGGGCTGAAAAAGGGAGAGAGGAGGCAAACAAAGAGAGAGCAGCATGGGGACAGGAAGAGAGGGAGGGGAGACAGCTGAGAGGATCACGGGGTGGAAACAGACAAATAAGCACAGAGAGAGAAAAACGCCGAGAGGAGCGGCGAGCGTTCATAGAATCCATGGAGAGGCCGCCAGCTCAGCACGCCATCTGTCAGTCAGTGTGTGTGTGTGTGTGTGTCTCCAGGCGTGCGTAGTAAGCGGACTAAACACCCGTTAATCACCGGCCCTGCTGAGTCAGCAGCTGTCAATCATCCGGAAGTGAAGTACGACAAGCAGGCGGAGAAGTTTGCACGCCGCCGCCACGAACGAATCAAAGAGAGGTCGTAAACGCCGCCAGGATGAAACGACACGAAGATTCTTTTTATTATTTTGGATTTTCAGGGAAGTTGGAGCGAGCGTGCAGCCGTACGGAGGCGTCACGGTGCGGCCCGTTAACCACGGGACACGGGACTCGGATCACGAGGTCGGGAATGACATCACGACTCATCACGGAATGAGCTGAAAGTCGTTTTAAATTAAACTGATCTCCATCCACTCTCTTCCCTGTTCGGGTTTCGCCGGGTGCTGGACCCGATCCCAGCCCGCCATTGGGCGCCACGCAGGTTACATCCTGGTCTGGTCGCCTATCAGTACCAGAACTTTCTCCGGACCGGACGGCTCCGAGGACGTCACATTCAAACGCTCAAAAGTTATTAAAAACTTGTGAAACGGAGGCGACACCACGGCGACCTTTGAGGTCACATGATCCTCAGCGTGTTTTTCTAACAGGAAGTGAAACCGGCTGCAGGTTCGGAATAAATCCAGTGATATATCTTTTCATGCATCGATGAGTAAGATCAGAAAGATGACCCGGACGCGAGGGCGGTTGGATCTTTAAACTCTGGTGGTGCTCGTGTACTCGGCCTGATTAGACGACATGAGTGCATGAAAGCTACAGCAGAAGAGGATTATGGGTAATCGCTTTGACAGGACCGGGGTATCGGCCTAGATGGGCTTCATGGAACGACGTCACGAACACTCGTACTGCTCCGTGTGTGTGTGTGTGTGTGTTAGCGCGTGTGCTAACTCTGAAGTAAAGACATGGAAATGGGTCCTCGCGCCTGATTGGCTGTGAAGCGCGGCTCTCGTGTCAGGTTACGTTTGACAGAGGCGGGTCGGGAAGCACAACGGTTGGGAACACGTCCACCTGAAGTCCAAACAAAGTCTGCACCAAGAAGGAAGAGTGTGTGTGTGTGTGTGTGTGTGTGTGTGTGTGTGTGTGTGTGTGTGTGTGTGTTTGGCTGAGTCATACAAAGAAAACATCTGGAGGCATTCCTGAGAAGCCTGACGGGTGACGCCAGCCGACCTGGCAGGAGAGACGTGGAGCGCGGGGGGGTGGGGGGGCGGGGGGGGGGAGGCGGTGAGTTTCACTGCGTGACGCTAGCACTAGCTCTCTGTCACCAGCAGAGGGCGCTGCATGGATCACAACAAGCGTCCTCGAGCGGTGACGCACGTTCACGCTCAGTCCAGCAGAGCGTGTTTGTATTTCTACAGATCGAAGACACACAGATATCGAGGTGGATTTCCCCCCCCTCCTCAAATATCGATATCGAGCCCAAAAATAATCCCATCGCTCCGCGGTGAAGGACATTCGTAGTGCCATAAATAAAAACTGATATTTTACGGCGTCCTTTCTTTGCTCCTCCTGCTGATAAGAAAAAAAGAAAAGAAGAAGTTGCCATTTAGCTTCACAGCAACTCAGCTCCCTTGCCGACACTCGTCCTTTTCAACTCTCTCTCTCTCTCTGCTTGCACACAGACAGAGAGAGAGAGAGAGAGAGAGAGAGAGAGAGAGAGAGAGAGAGAGAGGCCAGGAAAGCCTCGGAGCAGAGAGGAGGAGCCTGCAGGGGGGGAGAGAGACAGAGACAGAGAGAGAGAGAGACAGAGACAGAGAGAGAGACAGAGAGAGAGAGAGAGAGAGAGAGAGAGAGGTCGTGGTCAGCCAAAAAAGAAAAAAGCAGCAGGTGGAGAATATAAAAGGGAGGCCAGTCGCTGCTGCGGGCGAGTGATGGATAAAAGAGCATGTGAGAGCTCGCTGGGAGGCCGGAGACGCTGCCAAACACACGGACATCAGACGCTGGAGGGGGACGGGAGCACGTGTTCATGGGAGGAGAAGCTACGAGCAGGCTCCACTTCCTGTCCCAGAAAATGTCCCAACCCTTCTTCAACCTTCATCACGGGGGGGGGGGGGGGGGGAAACGAGGGAGGAAACACTGAGAGGAGGAGGAAGGAAAGAGGCCGACTGGTTAGACAGCAGCGAGAAGAGATGTTTGGATTTTAGCGGCTTCAGGTTACTGCACCAGCAGGGGGCGCTGTGCACGAAGAAGAAGAAGAAGAAACGGCAGCCAAAGAACAGAATATTTTGAGTATAGATTTGGAAATCAGGGAGTGAACTGGGCTACATGTGGCGTGTGCGCTAACCACGAGGCCAACGCCGGCCCTCCATGCATGAAGCGTGCAACGTGACCTCGAGGCTCTCCGGCGCCCTCTGCGGTGTCACGACCCCCCGAGACCTCCCTCCCAAAACAAAACAAGAAAATAAGTTCCTGAACAAGTTAAAAAAAATCTTTAGAATCACAGAAGGCGAATAAATTGTTTCTCGACTCAGTTTTTTTTTATCTCTTGATAAATATGGCGGTCAGCGGATCGCCACGGCAACGAGTAAGCAATCTGAGGAGTCAGGAGGCGAGGAAGGAAAAGACAAGCTCAAGTCAGCGGTGTACTGAGTAACAGAGTGTGTGTGTGTGTGTGTGTGTGTGTGTGTGTGTGTGTGTGTGTGTGTGTGTGAGAGAGTGTGTGTGTGTGTGAGTGTGAGAGTGTGTCTGCATGAACGGTTATGACAGTTGGGCTCAGGTGTGGCAGCAGAAGCAGAGACCAGCGCAGCAGGTCTGTCTGTGTGTGTGTGTGTGTGTGTGTGTGTGTGTGTGTGTGTGTGTGTGTGTGTGTGTGTGTGTGTGTGTGTGTGTGTGTGTGTATGTGTGTGTGTTTTAAGGGCCTGCAGCAACACGCTCAGCTCACCGGCGGCGGTCATGTGGTCACAGTCGTCATGACGATGAGAGCCACGCTGATCTCTTAAAGACCCGGCGACTCCTGAATAGTTTGAGCCCACACGTGGATACATTCTGCATTTTCTACTTCTATAAACAAAGTGAGTGAACAGCTGTCCATCAACACAGGTGAGAGGTTCAGATGCAGCGACCCGCCCCCCTCCTGAGAGCGCCGCCTCCTCCTGAGAGCGCCGCCTCCTCCTGAGAGCGCCGCCTCGGCAGGTTGAAGACGAGAGGATGCAAAGATTACAGACGAGCGAATTCAGGGACAAAAACAAAAACAGCTGTTTTCAGATTCAACACAAATAATCCGCCCTCGTGTTTAATATGGCTGAAAGCAGCACAAACACACGGCGGCGGCGGCGGCGGATGATGAGTCCACACATTACTGGAGTCAGTGGATAAAAGCGATTCTGTGGAGAACGGGAGCGTTTAGCCGATAAGTGAAGTGGGAGCGCCGAAGTGCACGGAAAAGTAGATGAGGTCCGGGTCTATATCTGATCAGGTTATGTAAAGTGTGTGTGTGTGTGTGTGTGTGTGTGTGTGTGTGTGTGTGTGTGTGTGTGTGTGTGTGTGTGTGTGTGTGTGTGTGTGTGTGTGTGTGTGTGTGTGTGTGTGTGTGTGTGTGTGTGTGTGTGTGTGTGTGTGAGTGTGTGTGTGTGTGAGTGTGTGTGTGTGTGTGTGTGTGTGTGTGTGTGAGTGTGTGTGTGTGTGTGTGTGTGGTCTGATCCTGATTGAGTGACTCCGGCTGAAACACTTTAAATCAAGCGGGACGAGGACAAAGCTGTGATCACCACGCCGAATGTGACACGGCAGCCGACGCCGTCTGCGGGGACTCGTTAAGAGAGCGCCGTCTCGAGTGAGACCAGCACGTTTAAGCGTGTGCGTGCGTGTGTGTTTCTATGACAGCACGGCCTCCAGGTAGCACCCGTCTCCTCCTCCTGCTCAGCTGTCTATTCGTCCTCTCTCTCCGCGCTCAGGTTTGTGGGCGTTCGAATGAGCAGGAGCTGATGGAAGACGGCGAGGCCGGATCCCGACCCCCGTGCAGCACCGTGCGGCTGACTGTGTTTGTTTTGGCGGCTCCGCCTTCACACCTGGACACGTCTGCAAATAAGACTCCAGGTTGACGATAAGGCGTGCCCGCGTACGTCACCTGCACGCCTGAAAACACCCGAGCTGATTGGAATGCAGCCGGTGATTAACGTGCACAGAGACGGCCGCGTGCAAACACTCGATGCAGCGTTCTCACAGGTCAGGATTTTGATCGAGCTGGTGGAGGAGGTTTGTTTGGTTTTGGATGGAAAACGGTTCAAAGAGTTCTCAGGAGCCGAGCCGACCACACAGATTCACCGTCTGCATAAAACCAAGAAAAGAACGCCGCCTTGATGGGTTCGGACGCCGAGCTTGACGTGAAGAAAAAAACAGACGTAGCGGACGATGCAGAATCGCACCGTCAACCTGAAGACCGGAGAACAAACTGGACGGATAAACCTGGTGCTTACGCTGCACCCGTCACGCCACCTCCCGCTGCAGCCTGCTCGCTCGAGTCGAGGTGAAGTCTCCCGATTAGATCCCGCTCCGGGGGGAAGGGGGGGGGGGGGGGGATTCCAACCCGATGCAGCATGAAGCCGTCTGTGTGACATTTGGGAATGATTTAATTCAAAGTGATTTGACTGCAGCTCCGCCCAGAAACATCCACGCTGAGTTTCACAGCCCCGAGGAGGCTGCAGAGCTCGCCGTGCTCCGAATGTTATCAGCGTAACTCCACCTTAATGAAAGGGATTGTTTGTAATGTGGGGGGGGGGGGGGGGGAGGGAGGGGGAGGGGCTATTTATAGCAGACAGAGTCACACCCTCCGAGTGTGACGCACAAAAAACCCCCAAAGATAAACTCTGACAAAGACGGCCTGTAAACGAGACGGGTTAGTGTGTGTGTGTGTGTGTGTGTGTGTGTGTGTGTGTGTGTGTGTGTGTGTGTGTGTGTGTGTGTGTGTGTGTGTGTGTGGCTGCTTCACAACATCAACAGTCTTGTAATTATCCCCCGGCGGAGGCCCGATCAGGGCGGTGGAGCTGATGGAACCCGAGCACGTCGGTCGGGTGTGACGGCGGCGGCGACAGACTGCGAGGTGACGCTCCAAACCCGCTTCCTCTGCGGCGGCCACTCTCAAAAACCACGTTTCATGCTGCTAACCTTCTCGGCTGTTTGATCTCGTGAGAGCGCGGCGCTCTCCGGCTCTGACTCACCGACTCGTCAGACGCCAGTTCAAACATCTTGCAGCGTTTGTCCTCATTCTGGAGAAGCACGCCGCCCGTCCCCGTGAAACAGAAGAGCCCACACGTCTTTGTTGACTTAACGTGGATGATGATCCACGCCGCTCCACGCCGCTCAGCGCAGTGTGTGAGCGCTCTGGCACGGCGCCCAGTTTATCCCATTAAGTTGGCTGATATGGCTTTTGTTCATGGAGCGTTTACCAGCCGACCCCCTGCTGGGCGGGAAATCACCGCCCCGTGCATGCACAGGGGAGGAGAGCGCTGCACGCCTCACAGGGCGGCGGCGGCGTCAGCACACAATCAAACGCACATGTTAACACGCCGTTTCAATCAACGTGTAACAAGGGCTTAAACATCCAGCCCACGTGTCCTCAAAGATCTCAGCCGACGATTCCAGGAAGTGAAAATCCCTCGCAGAGAGAGAACGCCACATCGTGTTCTGGATTTATTGATTTCAAGTATTAAAAAACAAAAAAAACAAAAAAAAAAACACCTTTAACCCTTTCATGCCCATACAGGAAGTCTGCCACAGCTCCAGGATGTAAACATCAGCAGCTCCACCTGCTGCCGTCACCGCCACCTCCCTCCCCTGCTCCCGTGTGTGTGTGTGTGTGTGTGTGTGTGTGTGTGTGTGTGTGTGTGTGTGTGTGTGTGTGTGTGTGTGTGTTGGTGACTGCATCCTCCAGGCTTTCGTTTCGTCCACCTGAGCTGCCGCTTGCTTGGAGAGGTCTGATTCCTGCACAAACCAACCAATCAGAGGACAGCACCTGCCAGCTTAAAAACATGAAGCTGTCTTCTGATTGGCTCAGACGTGTCGTAGAAATGCGAACTAAATGTTCAAGTTGGTGCTGAGAAAAAGGCAGAAGGTGTTTTTTAGGCTCATGTGGGTGAAAGACAACAACTCCCAGAATGCACCTTGTTGTTGTTTCACTCTGAAACAGAGTTGTAGTTCTCCTTGAGAGCAGCTGATGACGACTGAACTGGGATTCATCCCGTCGTCTTCGATGTCGTCGTGTGGTGACGAAGAATCCCGATGCTTCAAACGCCTCTGAGCGCGCTCGCCACTTTCAGAGACGGTTAGCGCTGAGCGGCTGTTTAAACATCAATGATCGGGCTGGGGGATCGATGCATGTGGCCTGAGGGCCGCCGCGCTCTGCCATAATGAAGAGGGGGGGGGGGGGGGGGGGGGGGGGGTCAAGGGTCATGGTATGTCAACATGCAGAGCTTTGAGCCCACGTGAGGAATTACATAACGAAGACTAATAACAGTATTCCACGGCGTCTCCGCTGTGATGCAACGCATCAATACGCCGTTTGATAACCACGGGCTGAACTCCAACGTATCCCTACTTGCTGAAAACATTTAGGGAGCGTGCTGAAACATTTAGGGAGCGTGTTGAAAACGTGCTGAAAACATTTAGGGAGCGTGCTGAAACGTTTAGGGAGCGTGTTGAAAACGTTTAGGGAGCGTGTTGAAAACGTTTAGGGAGCGTGCTGAAAACGTTTAGGGAGCGTGTTGAAAACGTTTAGGGAGCGTGTTGAAAACGTGCTGAAAACGTTTAGGGAGCGTGCTGAAAACGTTTAGGGAGCGTGTTGAAAACGTTTAGGGAGCGTGTTGAAAACGTTTAGGGAGCGTGTTGAAAACGTTTAGGGAGCGTGTTGAAAACGTGCTGAAAACGTGCTGAAAACGTTTAGGGAGCGTGCTGAAAACGTTTAGGGAGCGTGTTGAAAACGTGCTGAAAACGTTTAGGGAGCGTGCTGAAAACGTTTAGGGAGCGTGTTGAAAACGTTTAGGGAGCGTGCTGAAAACGTTTAGGGAGCGTGTTGAAAACGTTTAGGGAGCGTGTTGAAAACGTTTAGGGAGCGTGTTGAAAACGTGCTGAAAACGTGCTGAAAACGTTTAGGGAGCGTGCTGAAAACGTTTAGGGAGCGTGCTGAAAACGCTTAGGGAGCGTGTTGAAAACGTTTAGGGAGCGTGTTGAAAACGTTTAGGGAGCGTGTTGAAAACGTGCTGAAAACGTGCTGAAAACGTTTAGGGAGCGTGCTGAAAACGTTTAGGGAGCGTGTTGAAAACGTGCTGAAAACGTTTAGGGAGCGTGTTGAAAACGTTTAGGGAGCGTGTTGAAAACGTTTAGGGAGCGTGTTGAAAACGTGCTGAAAACGTGCTGAAAACGTTTAGGGAGCGTGTTGAAAACGTTTAGGGAGCGTGCTGAAAACGTTTAGGGAGCGTGCTGAAAACGTTTAGGGAGCGTGCTGAAAACGTTTAGGGAGCGTGCACGTCAGAAAAGTTCAACTAACACAAAAAAAAGGACAGGACTCCGGCGCATGACGTAACGTCCTCCCAGCCCTCCCAGTGCTCCCACAGGGGGGCTGACTGGGCCAAAACTGACAGGTGATGTCATGACAGTGTGTGTGTGTGTGTGTGTGTGTGTGTGTGTGTGTGTGTGTGTGTGTGTGTGTGTGTGTGTGTGTGTGTGTGTGTGTGTGTGTGCAGCAGGGTACGCTGCCATGAGGTCATGAGAGTTATGAGCTGTTTGCACAGAGAGGAGGGAGCGACGTGAACGCCGAGAAACATGAGCCCAGAACAGCTGCCGGGGTCGACGCCTAAACACACACACACACACACACACACACACACACACACACACACACACGATGGGTCTCCCGTCCAGCAGGGCGTTTAGGTTGGCGTGCAGGCTGGTTGGGGAGGGCGTGGCCGCTCCACGCTGCAGCTTGATGAGGAGGATGAACTCACAGTGAACTGAACGTGATCTGATGCTTATCTGACAATACCAGCTTTTGTCCTGCTGCGGCCTCGCCATCACTATCACGCCCTTTAGACCCGCCTCCACCCGAGCACAGCCTGACCCACAACCCCGACGGGTCCAAATAGGGCAGCAAAGTACCATGGGAAAAAAAATGATCAAAACAGCAGCCACGGAGGAATGTAGCCAACGTCCTCGGCCAAAAGATTCATTCAGAAGCTTTGGAATGAGCCGCGTTCAGAGCGTGAGAAAACTTCAGATACGCTCTCAAACCGGGAAATCCAACGCCGCAGCGTGAACACAGTTCTTTGTAGTCAGCCTTAATATGCGGCGAAAGTCGCCGGTTCTGTCCCGTGAAGAAGCCTTTTCACGCCTGCAAAAAAAAAAAAAATGTCGGGAAATTTTCCCGGAGTTCCTCCTCATCCCGACGCCGTTCAAAAATAACTGCGAAAAAGTCAAGTGGCTTGTGAGCACGTTATTCTTCCACCGTCGCTGTGACTCAAAGCTGGCGTGCCAAACGTCCACTAGAGGGCGCCTTTAAAAAGAAAAATGTCCAATCTGACACGTTTTACAGCCTGCTCTAAAAATACATTTTTGTTATTCATAGTTAGGGGCGGGGGCTGATTTGACTGATGCTTGTGAGGTAGAGACAGCATTTCCAACACGGCGGCCGCCACCGATGGGCTTCCAAAACAACACTTGGCTGACATCACTGAGACGACGTCCTCGCTGCGTTCTGTACGCGAGAGATGGTCACACGGTTTTATCAGACTGAGACGCCGGCCGTAAACATGAAGGAGAGGTTTATTCTCTCTCTCTCTCTCTCTCTCTCTCCGAGCCTCCGGCTGCTCCAACTGTTCCTGGATTCATTATTGTGGATTCTGTCTGAATACATGGCCCCGGGTGCAGCGCTGGGAAGAGCCGACTTTGTGCAACATAGCTGTCTCCTTACGTCATGCTGAGGCTTATGGGAAGCGCTCCTATATGAATTCCCTGGAGTGTCTGACTGAGAGCATTTCAAGTCCTGCAGATTTTGTGAATCCACTTGTCAGATCACCACAGAACAGAGACTCCCCCCCCTCCTCCTTCCTCCTCCTCTTCCTCCTCGTCTCCCCTGTAATTCTTACGAGGCCTGTGTGACGCAGTTGGTGCACAATCTCCCCTCTCTCTCCGACGACGGGCTCAGTCTGGGGTAAAGAGATGAACTCTCTCTCTCTCTCCTTGTAGAAGGTCAAAGACAGAACTTAAACAGCTCCTTCTTCTTCTTCTTCTGGTCTTCCCATCGTGCGTGAGCCTCCCGAGGGCTCGGCCAAAACAAACAGAGAGAGCGAACTGTATGAAGCTCGTCGTCTGCACCCGTGACAGGAAGCATGGCGAGCTCAGGCTGTGACACCCTGCATGTGTTCAGTGTCTTAGTGGTCGAGGACACCTGAACGCAGCACGGCTACAATCCAACCCGGGAGTCAGGGAGCTGGTTTCAGAGGGTCAGGGTCAGGGAGCTGGTTTCAGTGGGTCAGGGAGCTGGTTTCAGTGGGTCAGGGTTAGGGAGCTGGTTTCAGTGGGTCAGGAAGCTGGTTTCAGTGGGTCAGGGTCAGGGAGCTGGTTTCAGTGGGTCAGGAAGCTGGTTTCAGTGGGTCAGGGTCAGGGAGCTGGTTTCAGAGGGTCAGGGTCAGGGAGCTGGTTTCAGAGGGTCAGGGTCAGGGAGCTGGTTTCAGTGGGTCAGGGAGCTGGTTTCAGTGGGTCAGGGAGCTGGTTTCAGTGGGTCAGGGTCAGGGAGCTGGTTTCAGAGGGTCAGGGAGCTGGTTTCAGTGGGTCAGGGTCAGGGAGCTGGTTTCAGTGGGTCAGGGTCAGGGAGCTGGTTTCAGTGGGTCAGGGTCAGGGAGCTGGTTTCAGTGGGTCAGGGTCAGGGAGCTGGTTTCAGTGGGTCAGGGAGCTGGTTTCAGAGGGTCAGGGAGCTGGTTTCAGAGGGTCAGGGAGCTGGTTTCAGAGGGTCAGGGAGCTGGTTTCAGAGGGTCAGGGAGCTGGTTTCAGTGGGTCAGGGAGCTGGTTTCAGAGGGTCAGGGAGCTGGTTTCAGAGGGTCAGGGTCAGGGAGCTGGTTTCAGTGGGTCAGGGAGCTGGTACTTGACAAACTTATTAGTCGATTGATTTGTCCATAACGTCAAAGGTCAACAGGAAGAAGGTCCGACCTGACTGCGAGCCCTAACCCGACCTGACAGTGACCCGTCATGAGAGCCTGAACCAGAACCTCAAATAACGACTAACCGTCACACGTGGCTCCTCTGGTGTGACGCGGCTGACGGAGGCGAAGCAGACGTGTGAAAGTGTTTCGTCACACAAACAACAGGAGGAACACTGAGCCATCGTTCCTACCAGCCTCGTCTCCCGTTTCACCGCCGGGGGGCGAGTGATATCAGCGCTCCCCCACAGAGCCAACCAGAACCTTTGATTGGAGCAGAACCAACATCCAGCTGCATGAACACGCCGGCGTCTGCGCTCTGCTAAGAAACTAAACGTCTACTTGAGCACACACGCCTACAGCGAGGTTAGCCGTCTCTCTGTTTGCCTATAATGAACAAACAACGTCTCATGGGAGTTAGGAGTGCTGTGTGTGTGTGTGTGTGTGTGTGTGTGTGTGTGTGTGTGTGTGTGTGTGTGTGTGTGTGTGTGTGTGTGTGTGTGTGTGTGCAAAGTGCGGTTGTTTGACAACAAACAACCAGTATTGTGCCAGTGTGAACCTGCTTCTCTGTATCAACACCAACAGCTGGACAGAAAAAGGACATCAGGGCAAAACAAACACCTGAAGGTGAGCGCGGCGGCCATTTTCTTTAAAGGGGACCTACTGTGAAAAAAAAAAAAATCCCACTTTCACAGTGTTTACGAACATTTATGTGGGTAACCTGAGTGTCTACCAACCCACAACATTTGAAATAAATCCATCCAGTGTTTGTTTGTGGTCTGCAGAAGTCACACACACACACAGAAAAATGCTCCGTTTCAAATATGCTCCCCTTGTGATGTCACACTGGGGAATCTGGTCAAAAAAATTCGCCCCCAAGAAGACTAGAGAGAGCCGTGTAAAATGCACGGATATGTTGCCAATGTATTGGTGACAAATTAAAGACAACGTGTCGGAGTTTTTCCTGCAAACATTTGGGAGTTTATTAACGACGAGAAATTCCCAAATATGTTCCCTCGGAATTTGAATTTCATGGAATTCGTCCTCGTATCCTAAAACTGAGGGGTCACAACGCATTACAGTTAATTACATATATTTTGTAAGATTTTTTTTTTTTTTTGCTTGTGAATGATGACACACTTATAAGGGGGGGGAAAGGGGGGGGGGCAATGTAAGGCGGGGTCAAAACTGCATGTTCATGCTGAACAGAAGTTGTAAACCACTTGTTTTAAATATTATTATTATGCATCTTTGGTTTGACATGAAACAAGGGGTTAAAAGAAACAGGTCAAGGGT
The DNA here is from genome assembly GCF_947650265.1 of Symphodus melops. Taxonomy (NCBI): domain Eukaryota; kingdom Metazoa; phylum Chordata; class Actinopteri; order Labriformes; family Labridae; genus Symphodus; species Symphodus melops. Next base: position 1,870,695 of record NC_136692.1, read on the forward strand.
GAAGAAGACAAGTCATATTCATGAGTCTTACTTGGATGGAGTCGTTGGCCATGGTTTGTCCCTGTTGCTCCTCTCAGTCTGCAGAGACTGTTTAATGAAGGGAGCAGATCTCTCTTCCTGTGAGGCTTATCTCAACTTCACGCACTGTGTGCTGACACAAAGGCAAAACAGTGAGGAGGTAATCCGCATTGTTGGCTCGGCTGGCCGCGCCTGATCCGAATCCACGCTGCGTGGTTTTTAATGTGTTTAACTCAACAGAAGGATGCGTTCAGGGTCCGCGCGAATCCGCAGGACAAAAAAAAAAAGGTTCCGATCAAAGTCATTGTTCGATTAATTGTCCTAAAATCCGCAGACAGGTCTGCTCCGTCATGTTCCCGTGAAGTCACACACACAGACAGATACACACACACACACACAGACAGATACACACACCCAGGTTTAAACGAAAGAAAGCCTCGTCTTCTTCTTTTTCCACGGTAACGTCCGTGAGACACGAACACGCCTCACATGCCACAGACACACACACACACAGACACAGACAGAGACACACACACACACACACACACAAAAAAGCCGCCTGTCAGTCCTTCACGAGCCGCTCACAAAGGCAGGCTGATGTGTCCGTGAACGCACCGCTAACTGACGTCCAAAACAAACAAAAAGAAAAAGCTCCCCGCGCGCTCCTCGCTCCGGTACCGGGGGTCGCGTGAAGACACGAGCTCATCACATTCAAACAGCGGGGAAACTACACTCAACCACCCTGCGCGCTCCCGACGCTCGAGCCCTGCCGCCCGGACGTCCATTGGTCCTGGGCTTGACGGCGAGAGCGCGCCCGGATGTGTCACGTGACCCCACCATGTTTCGTTGTCGCTGTTGAAACTTCTAATGAACCAACTGTTGATCTGTAAACAGGAGGAGGGAGAGTACCGAATAAAACACCAACACACTATTTTCAGTCACATTTCACAATAACTTAATTAATGTTCCCGTAAAACAAAATAACAATTTTTTCCTAATTTTAAGTTCATCATACCGTTGATTGTTTTATATCATGTGTGTGTAAATTGTAGTTTATAATGCGAGCTGACCGATGTGGAGTTTTATGGGCCGGCTGTGGCTCAGTGGGGAGAGTCAGTCGTCTCTCAACAGGAAGGGTGAGGGTTCAATCCCCAGCTACTGCAGTCAGTGTGTGACCTGCGGTGAAAAGACATTTGACTATTTCATTTACCACATGCCAAATGAATACTATACAGGCAGCCGTCCGAGGTAAAGATGTGAACAGAAAGGCTGTTCTCGTGATAACACTGATGATGATGATCTGATGGGTCTGTTGTAGATCTGATAGAGAAGTTAAATAGAGCATGCATATCTGATTTGCATTATGAAAATGATCCAGCAGATAGAGAGAGAGAGAGAGAGAGAGAGAGAGAGAGAGAGAGAGAGAGAGAGAGAGAGAGAGAGAGAGAGAGTGTGTGTGTCACCCTGCAGGGCTCCGGCTTAAACACGACGACACAGAAAGGCTGTATCACTCAGTCAGACCAGAGTCTGAGCCAACTGTGTGAATAATACCGTGGATCCTCAAGGATGTGATCAGTTTGTTACGTGTTGATGATACTGATTGATTAAATGTCTGCAGGTTCTCGTTCATCCAGGTCAGGGTCATTAAATAATTAAATTGGATCCAAAGCCGGTTTATTTTCAACTCAGTCCTGTTGGACCAACTCAGCACGAAATAATCATCTTGATCCCAGACAAGACCAAGATCATAAACATCACAGAAAAATCATCAACTTGCTTCCTAAATAGGAAATAAATACTAAAATATAGAGAGCTATGTGCAAGTAGACAGATACTAAATAAAACATGATTGTGGTGCTTGGCACACAATAGGCTACAGTTACACTAATAATATGATTATTCTTAATAATTATAATAATAAATAGTAACATAATGTGGCATGACTTCAAATTAAATGAAGTTTGTGTTTTAGTAAAGCAGATTTAATTTTTTGTGACTTTTGAAATGTGACACTTGAACGCATCACAGCAGAGAGCGGCCTCAGTGATCGGAAGTAAGTAACAGTTAGTCTGATCATTATTTAAACGATAATAATAATAATATGAATAATAATAATGTTATATTAACTTTTTTTGTTGGAAACGTTTAGTTAAAAACGTCTTAGAAATCTTAAATAATCTTAGAAATCAGCGGTTTGAGTTAGCATGTTGCTAATGCTAACCGTCGCGAGACTTAACATAAACCAACTGATTTTTGGGGGTCATCAAGTGCTAAAAAAGCGCGTAAATAACCCGTTTAGTGAAGGTTTTTAGTTTCTACAGGTGCCCACACCTGGCCCCGGCCTAAAGGATGAGGGATTTTGAAGTTCAGGTTGATGTCCAGCTCTCCTCAAACTCAGCGGTGGATGACCGTCCGTCTGCGGGCCTGGGAGGCGACATGAGCGGGGAGGAGAGTCAGCGACACCCCGGGCTAGGTGCTCAAATGTGGAGCCTTTTAAAACATATTTTTTATAACTTTATTTAACCACATGTGATGTTATCTCTGTTACTAAGATGGCAACTCATCTAACCGGGCTGCTGATTGTTGATTTGGGACATTTTTGTGTTTTTTTGTGCTCATTAGAGTGCAGTGATGATAATTATAAACTCAGTGTGATTAAATGAGATTCATGTTTCAGAGACGGAGACGCTGCAGCTGCTGGCCGACGTTGCTCTGCTGCCCCCCTGCGGCGATGACGCGACCTGCAGCTGTGAGCGTGAGGCCTGCAGCTGTGTGGAGGTCAGACAGCTGGAGAGGGGTCTGCAGTCCATGCAGCTGCAGCTCCACTTCCTCCTGAGCAAAGCCGATTACTTACAAGACCTCCTCATCAGCGGGTACAGACTCGATATGTGTCACCTGTGAAGCGTTCAAAAAAAGGACACGGCACACTTGAATGCAAATATAACACAAGCTGACATGTTCTACCTGTTATGTTACAGACAGTGTGATGAAGACAGTCAGGGTCCCGTGGAAGAGGTCCTCAGGTTCCTGTTCACCTGTCAGCCGTACTTTAACTACGTGGAGTCACTGACGAGGAAGACGCCCCACACTCCTCCGCCCTTTGACATCCAAACCCGGGTAAATCCTGTCACCCATTTTCAGATTAAAGACGACGGCTGCGTGTCAAAGTGTTGTTTGATTTCTGCTGTGTGTGTGTGTGTGTGTGTGTGTGTGTGTGTGTGTGTGTGTGTGTGTGTGTAGCGTGTGCAGCTGTTGGACTTCTCTCAGCAGCTGTGTGACAGATTCGAGCAGCTGGTGTTGACCTGCGCCAGCTACAATCTCGTCTGTTTGGACGAGGCCGAGCCCAACAGGTACACACACACACACACACACACACCCAGGTTTAAACGAAAGAAAGCCTCGTCTTCTTCTTTTTCCACGGTAACGTCCGTGAGACACGAACACGCCTCACATGCCACAGACACACACACACACACAGACACAGACAGAGACACACACACACACACACAAAAAAAAGCCGCCTGTCAGTCCTTCACGAGCCGCTCACAAAGGCACACACACCTACTAGAAGCTTGAATAATGTAATCTCTCTTTTTGTGTTCACCTGGCACTCTCTCTCTATCCCTCCCTCTCTCTCTCTCTATCCCTCCCTCCCTCTCCCCCTCTCTCTCCCCCCCTCCCTCTCTCTCTCCCCCCTCCCTCTCTCCCTCCCTCTCTCCCCCCTCCCTCTCTCTCTCTCCACCCCTCCCTCTCTCTCTCCCTCTCTCTCCCTCCCTCTCTCCCCCTCCCTCCCTCCCTCTCTCTCTCTCCCTCCCTCTCTCTCCCTCCCCCTCTCTCTCTCCCTCCCTCTCTCTCTCTCTCCCTCCCCCTCTCTCTCCCTCCCTCCCTCTTCCTCCCTCTCTCTCTCTCTCTCCCCCCTCTCTCTCTCTCCCTCTCTCTTCCTCCCTCTCCCCCCCTCTCTCTCTCTCTCCCCCCTCCCTCTCTCCCCCCCCTCTCTCTCTCACTCTCTCTCTCTCCCCCTCTCAGTATATCTCACTTCTGCATCGGTCAGAGTCAGCTCGGCGGGCTGAGGGTCACCGTGTTCCGTTACTGTAAGCCGACGCCGTACCTCTCCCGGGTGGACACGGGCGTGTACAAACGCATGCGCTGGAACGTGGAGCGACTCGGAGAGGACGAGCGGCGGCTCCACGACGACGGGGAGGAGAGAGAGGAGGAAGCGCTCGGCGACACGGAGTAGTGAGTCTGCAGGACGTCGTCTTCTTGCTCGCTGACCAAGAAAACGTTGTGACGATGACGATATGGACGCTCTTACCTTTTCCTCAGTTACTTCCTGTGTTGCGAGGACGTTCCAAACGCAGAAGCCGACGGGGACGGCCAAAATCGGTGGGACGGTGACGTCATGCGGGTGTGGTCCATCGGTCGGTGGGAGCAGGTGTTCCCTGACGCCGGCGCAGACGACATCTACGACTGGTAACTCTGAACGATCCGCTCACATGTTCAAGTCTAAAACTTCTGATTGGACGGGCTGATCTGAAGTCGGCCCGTCCGAGAACGAGACGTGAAGGAAGAGAGACGCCGCAATTTAAACGAGATACGACCTGAACCCGCGAGCGAAACTCTAAAAGTCCACTTCAGATCAGCATCTTCAAATAGATAGATACTTTATTGATCCCGAGGGAAATTCAAAATAACCATGAAGAGAAACTTTGAACGAGTTGCGTGCAGAGAAACACTCCTCAGCGTGTGATTGGATAAACTGACGTCACGTGTTGTTGTTTCTGTTCCAGGATCTCGTGCGAGGTTCCTCGGGGCGCGTACCGCAGGCTCTGGTTTTTCGGCGGCGACGAGCCGTCGAGCTGCAGCGCCACAGACCGCCTGCTCACGCTGCTTTCATCGGGCCACGATTCAGAGTGACTTCAGGGAGAGAAAAAAGATCCTGGAGCAGCTCGCACACGAGCGTGACGGGCGGCGTTCAGTTCAGCGTGCTGTTTAAAGCTCGCTTGTCGTCCCTTTAAAATCTGTTCAGAGTGAATTTTAAAAAACACATATTTTGGAGTTTGTACAGTTTGAATGTTTTTATGTCGTGTTGTAAAGAAGTCAAACGAGTGTTATTATAAAAAAGAAAACATTTTATTTACATGAAAACGTTGCATCGGAATAATTACACACAAACGTCACATCTTCAGACGAGCTGCCCAGATTCAAAGCAGGTTTCAGTTTTAATAAATTAAAATCCCAGACGGTGGATTTAAATCAGAGAGAGAGAAACTTCACATCGTTCAGTCTGAGACGAGAAAAAAGGCAAAAAGCAGAAAATAAAATCAGCGAACATCCTTCACTAACAAATCTCTCTTAAAGGGCTCGACGGGGCTTCCCTTCGTTACAGTGCGCAGTCTTTACACACACACACACACACACACACACACACACACACACACACACACACACACACACACACACACACACACACACACACACACACACACACACACACACACACACACACACACACACACACACACACACACACACACACACACACACACACACACACACACACACACACACACACACACACACACACACACACACACACACACACACACACACACACACACACACACACACACACACACCTTTCTGAGCTCATGAGATTTTTTTTTGATTCAGCTCAAGAGGCGGAGTCACAGCGCTCGTTAACGTCGCCTTTGGCCGAAGCAACCAATCAAATCAAGTAGGAGGATTTAGCGTCGCTACGTAAAAACTTTATAAACTTGAGATATCTTCAGTGACGACCTGAAACACTGACACACACACACACGTGACTCCGCCCCTTTTTAACCCTCCTCCAACTGAGAGTGAGATGTTCAATCAGGAATCTGTGCTTTTTAAAAGCGTCGTCGTCTGAACGTGAAGCTGAAGAAGACGCCACCTGTGACACGGATCAGTGACCATCCAGCCGTTTTCACGCTCGTCCAGAGGCGGACGTGACGAGGAGGAGGAGGCGGTGGCGGCGGTCTCAGGAGGAAGGACGTGACGTAAAAACTGCACAGCAGAAATGTATCCGACACCATGTTGACCTTTTGACCTTTGCGATGCTGCTACGTGAGCAGAAAAGGGGCCGAAGATCGCAACTATCTCTCTCCCCCCCCCCCTCTCCCTCGCCCACCGGGGACTTTGCCAAATACGTCACGTGGACGTTTTACTCGTGCGGCTCGCAGGAACAGTTCAGGCATCGTCAGGTTTTAAGTATCGACAGTTTGAGGGCGCCGGGAGCGGAGCGGTTAGCGAGGACGCCGTCCTGCACGTCAGTCCTCGCCATCTCGCTCTCCCCGATTTCCTGTCGCCTGTCCGCTGTCCTCTCTCTAAATAAAAAAAAAAACTTTATTTAAAATCGACAGCTCACCCCGACAGTTTCAGGAGTTTTGTGCATGTGTGAAACTTCTTCTTCTATAATCTCATCTGTCAATACAAAAACACGTCAGACTCGTCGCGGCTCCAGTGTTTCTCCGACCTTTGGTAGAAAAAAGAAAAGTTCTTTCTGAGGTTGTTCAGAAACGTCGTGATCTGCTGTGATCAGAGCGTCAAGCCGTACGTGTGCACCAAAGAACTCTGGGAAAATGAGTTTTCTTTTATTCAGTAGCAAGACCCGTGGGTTTCTCCAGTGTACAAGACGCCACGAGAGACGGACACAAAGTACAACAAGCACATCGCTCAGCCTCTTCGCCTTCGAGTGACGGCGGCTGTTTGGCACCATCGGCTCGAGTGTGTGTGTGTGTGTGTGTGTAGGATGTCGAGTGTGACGCAGATGTCGGTGTCACGGTGGGAGTCGTTGTGCTCGTCGTTTAAATGATTCATTCATATCGATGCTTCAATCTCATATTTGATTATTTATTATTTTGCATTTTAAAAAAAATAATAAAATTGTTAGGCTTTTATTTTGAAATCGTGTCCTATCTTCAGCTGAGAGTGAGAGTGCTTTACCTCACTTTAATTCAAGTGTGCTTTTATTTTGAAATAACGTGAGAAGCTTCTGGTAAGAGTGAAGGTCAGGAAGTTAAGTCCCGAAACAGGAAGTGTCGGCTTTAGAGGTCAAACAGGTCAGAGGTCGATGTGTGATGTCATCAGGCGGTCTATCTACAGGGAGCCTGAAGGGTCAAAATAGAACGAGGTTTAAAAAAAATAAATAAATCCAGATTAGCTGCCGACAGCTCTGATTTAATCCTTCATAAATCTCTGACATCAGTAGTTAAAAATAATTTAATAAAGTGAAATATGATGTTTAGTGATCCTTCTCTCTCACGACCTTCAGGGACGTGTGGTAGAAAAATATTGTTTACATGCTGCTGTGATGTATGAAATGTGTGGCGAGCGGTCAACAGACACCGAGACGTTTATGGGTTCAGCGGCGGCGTGAAAGGAAACGAGTGTTGTTTGTGGATTTGTGCGCTCTGACAGAACTCGTGTTTTTACAGTACCGGGATTTAAAAGCGAGCGAGAGCCGAGCCGACGCCCCCCCCGCCCGCCCACCCTCAGTGATGCGTCTCCAGCTCCACCACCGTCCACTCGCCCTGCGGGGCGCTCCCGGTGGCCTCCGGGGAGAAGCTGCTGACGGAGGTGACGGTGGCAGAGGGGGGGGTGAGGGGGGGCAGCAGGCTGGGCCACAGGCTGCTCTCCAGCGGGCTCAGCGTTCCTCCCGCTCCTCCCGGCAGCAGCAGCAGCGACGAGCAGCCGTCTCTGTTCAGCATCAGCGTCTGATTGATCAGCTGCTGCACGATGTCCACTTTCTTCCCCCAGTCCAGGTCCAGGGGCGGAGGACGCTCGGGAGACTCGGGGAGGTCTCCGTCCTGGGAGTCGTTGCTGGGTGACCGAGGGGAGTCCGGACGAGGAGGAGGAGGAGGCGGGTCCTCTGTGGACACTTCCTGTTTCTCTTCCTGTTTCACCGCCTCGCCGGCGTCTTCCTTCGCCGCCTCTCGCTTGTTCCGTTTCTTCTTCGCGCCGTCGTCTTCACCGTCCTCGTCGTCGGTGTTCTCCAGAGCTTCGTAGATGGTGCACAGGCCGGAGGACGGGGACAGCGCCATCGTCTGTCCTTTGTTTGAATCCTGCAGCTCTTGTTGCCACTGCAGAATCTGCTGCCTCTGCTTCAGCTCCTCCTGCTGCTGCTGCAGCTGCAGCTCCAGATCTCTCCTCTGCTTCAGCTCCTCCTCTTCCTCCTCCTCCTGCATCTTCCTCTCCATTTCCTCCTTGTTCCTCTTTATCTCTTCCTCGGCCTCCTCCTTCTTCTTCCTCTGCTCCTCCTCCTCCCTCCTCTTCCTCTCCTGCTCCGCCTCCTCCAGCGGCCTGCTCTGCTGCTCCCGGCGCTGCTGCATCTCCAGCAGCTGCTTCTGGTGCTGCTCCAGCCTGCGGAGCTGCGGGCTCAGCGCCTGCTGCCCGAGGCTCCTGGGCGGGAGGTCGGCGCAGGTCAGCTTCGGAGTGGCGGCGAAGGCGGCAGCGGCGGCGGCGGCGACCGCGGTGCCCACGTGAGGTTTGACGACGTCGCAGTAGGATCTGGGGTACGCTGCGTGATCGCGGCGGCGCGGCGGCAGTGCAGTGAAGCCTGTGTGTGAGAGGAAGCGGGGGAAGGAAGATGACAGTGGCGTGAGGTTATTAAAGGTCACAGGCAGCAGTGCAGTGTGAGTACAAGCGAAGAAGAGAAACGTCAAACTCAGAACAGGAAGAGGAAACGTTTGAAGCCAAGCTCAAGCTGCAGGTGGCTAACTTGTGTCGGGGGGGGGGGGGTCAGGGGGGGGGCATGGATGGAAAAAGGTGCAGCAGTGACAAACAGACATCACCCGTGTATAAACAGTGAACACATCAGAAAACAACGACCCACGTGAGGAGACTGGGGGTGGTGGTTGGAAAATTGTGCAGAGAGCAAAATGTGAAGATTTCTTTAAAAAAAACAAAAACAACCTTTAACTGCAAAAGAAAGATTTTTGTGCCAAATAATAAAAAAAAAAAAAAAAAAGCAGCCAGCTTCCTGTATATGCAATCACTATAAACCGTGGTGAGACGTAGCGAACACAGGCGAGCTCAGAGCAGCTCCGACAGCTGGTCACCCGTGAGTGGAGTCTGTGGTTAGTTAACCGATGAGGCATGCAGAAGCTCCGCATGCGTTTAAAGTCATCCAGCAACACAAGAAGAGTGAAGGAGCCGCTCGGCTCACCCGGACCTCAAACATGTGACATGCAGGACGTCGTTACAGTGCATCAGTGCAGAAGAGGAGGAGGCGGGATTAAAAAGAAGCAAGAAGACGGAGCACGCTCTCGGGGCGATGATGTCATCGGGGCGTCTTCGCAGCGTCCGGCCTCGAAGGACGATCCGAGAAGAGAAGTTCTGGTGTCGGCGATGGATGTCCTTCCAGAACTTCATCAGATGAGTCGAGGCAGCAAGTCTGCTGTTTGTTTTACAAGTTATCAGACTGTGTGTGTGTGTGTGTGTGTGTGTGTGAGTGAGTGAGTGAGTGTGAGTGAGTGTGTGTGTGTGAGTGTGAGTGAGTGTGTGTGTGTGTGTGTGAGAGTGTGTGTGTGAGAGTGTGTGTGTGAGTGTGAGTGAGTGTGTGTGTGTGTGTGTGAGAGTGTGTGTGTTTCAGGAGTAAAACAACAAGAGGCTGTTGAAGTCTAAATCTTTATGGCCTCTCTGCTGCCACACAGTGAAAACTTGCACAGAGATCCGAGGATCATAAAACTGATCAGACCTGTGTGTGTGTGTGTGTGTGTGTGTGTGTGTGTGTGTCTGGCCTCTCGTTGTGCTGCCACACGGAGCGATGGGAGGATCACAGAAGTGTCGGGTCAGAGAGGGAATCATGGTAAAAATCTAATCTTTATTTGAAGTTTTGAAGGGTCCAAAAGACGGATCAACACAAGAGAGAAAGCGAGGTTACAATTTAAAGTGCAAGAAGAGAGAGAGAGAGGGAGGAGGAGTGCTCGGGGGGGGGGGGGGGGGGAGGAGCAGAATCACACAACAGAAACTCTTTTCAGTTCACGCTGCAGTTCAGTAAAAAAAATCAGATTAACACACAAACAAAACACGGTCAACACTTCAATCTGTTTTTATCTTTATCTTCATTTTCCCTTTTTGTTTGTTTTTAAAGAGCTGTAAACAGACGAGTCGATCCATCCAGTCCAGGTCAACAGAAACCAAACTCAGGCACGCTCACGCAGTAAGAGTAGATAGTAGCTATTGCACATACAGGAATTTAAGCCGTATACTCGACATCAGAGGGAAGTGCTGTGCCCTTTAGTTTGATTTTTTTTGCTCTCTGTATTTTTTTATTTTTTTTTATTTTTTTGGTAAGTCCACCCCCAGAGATTTCAGGACAAACACGAGGAGGACGAGAACAGGAAGACATTTTGGGGACGTTGGACGTTAAGGGAGGCGTTACGTCGTTAGGGAGGAGGAGGAGCTATACGTTACCTGCGTAAGAGTTCTCAGTCTTTTCGCAGATGGCAGAATAGTACGGAGGCTGGACGTCTTCGGGCTGCTCTTCCGTTTGCTGCGTAGTGAGAGGAGGAGGAGGAGGCGTGGCCGAAGGCTCCGGCGCTCCCTCTTCCTCTCCGTCACGCTCGGCCGACTCGGCGTCCAGCTTGCCGCACTCGATGTAGCGATGCTCCGCGAGGGTCGGGAAGGGCTCCTTCGCCTCCTCCGACAGCTCCTCCAGGGAGAAGATGCCCGGGCTCTTCACGCAGCTCTCCCCCGTCGACTGGGCGTTGGAGCTGGACGCCGTGGTCGTGGTGTCGAAGCCGTACGACGCCAAGGACGTAGCCGAGGGCGGGGTTATGTCTTCGCCGGCGCGGGAGCTCACGTCAGCCTCCTCGCCCTCCTCCACGGTGGACAGGCAGCGGCGGGTTGCGGACTGACTGTCGAAGGTTGTGTTGCATATCGCCGGGCTCTCGTGCGACTCCTCCAGCTGAGCCTCGCCCTCCATGTCGCTGGCTTCGTCTTCGGTTACCGACGACGACGACGGGTTGGAGGTGGGAGCGGTCGCGGGGCCTCCGAGGACTTCGTCTGCAGGCAGCGTCTCGGCCTCCTCCTCCTCCTCCTGGTCTTCTTTCTCTTCTGGGTCCAGGTCGTGCTGGGGCGGGAGCTTCAGCGGGTCAGCCAGCTCCTCGGGGGTGCTGGTCTCGCTGCTCAGGGTGCTTGACAGAGACATCCCGGTGGCGGTGGCGGTGGCGGCGGCAGCGGCGGGCAGGGTCAGCACGGGTGCAGGGCTGGACTGGTCCATGTACATTCTGGCCTCGAGATTGTCTGGCTCATCTGGAACAGAGGACTGATGGGGAGCTTCTTCAGAACCACAAGGTCCAGAGCCCAGTTCTAGCCAGGCCTGGGCTGGGGTCTGAGTCGGGGTTTCCGAGTCTGCTTGCCAGGGGTCTGCTGAAGGGCTTGCTGCAGCGGCTGCCTGGGAGGCGTGTTCGAGAACCTGCTGTGGTTCTGCCCAGTGATCAGCGAAGGGGTTTGGTTGGTCCCACTGAGCGGCGGGGGCGGAGGGCAGCACGGGAGGCGGTGGCGGCGGCGGTTCGGCCACTCTGTTCAAGTTGTCGAGCCGTTCGTCCTCGGCGAAGTCGTCCTCGTCTGCGTTCCCGTAGCTCTCCAGGCCGCTCTCCGTCACGCCCTCGCTGGCCATCTCTACGTCTTCGTCCTCCTCGTCCTCGTCCACGTCGTTGTCGTGCCGGGGCCTCTGCGGCTCGTCGGCGCGCTCCGAGCCCACGTCCATGTCGCACACCCGATCGTCGTAGTCGTCGTCTTCCTCGTCCTCGTCGAAGTCGTTCGTCGGGATGTCGGGGACTTTCTCGAAGTCGGGCGAACCCGCCGAGGCTCCTTCCATGTCGATCGCTCCCTTCAGGCTGCCGTCTCCCAGGTCGTCCGTGCTCTCCGTGCCCTCCAGGACGCCGGGGGCGCTCAGTTCGGACGCGCCCTGCTGACTGCCGCTCACCTCCTCCGAGTCCAGCTCGGACAGCAGGGCGCCGCTGGCTCTCCAGGCGGACCCTCGGACCAGTCCGGCCGAGCCGGGGCGAGACTCCTCCGTGGGCTGCGTGGTTCCGCTCATCTCGGACACGGACACCTGCTGGCTGCCCTCGCAGCCCTCTTCATCCTCGTCCTCGTTCAGGTCGACTTCAGGAGGGAGCTGAGTGAGGGGACTCGCTGGAGGCGCTGCAGAGAAGGACGGGCTACAAGAGTCCTCCTGGAGGTCTGAGGAGGAGGCCGCAGGTGGATCCGCTGTCGCCGGGATCTGCTCCGGCGCGGCGTGTAGAGGAGCATCACTTTCAGGCTGCTCCTGGGGGGAACACGTTTGTGTCGTGACGAGCTTTTTGAGATCAGGCGAGGAAGCTACAAGGCTGTGAACGGTCTCTTCAGGTCCCACGTCCTGTGGAGGATCCTGGACCAGGACTGGGGGAGAGACCTCTTCAGGTGCAGCTGAAGAGGATTCTTGTGGAGGGGACTCTGCAGCCTCAGACTGAGACTCTGCGAGCACAATCGCTGCTGCTGCTGCGGCAGCTGCTACTGATGCTACCGCTGCGTTATCAGCGTGCTGCGTTTCTACGGCCGGCGTGCTGCTCTTCTTCCCGGCGCTGAACGGCGGGACAGTCTGAGTCGGTTTGGCACCGCGTTTTGACAGAGCGGTGCTGCCGCCGTTCGCAGGTTTGTTGGCAGGAGAAGCAGGAGGGGTCCGGCCGATGGGAGGTTTGTTGAGGGCGGGTAATCGGGCGGCGGCGGCGGTGGCGGGTCTCTTGGCAGGAGCAGATTTTGCAGGCGCTGGGGCTTTGCTTTGGGACACCTTGGTTTCTGTCGTCTTCGCTGCAGTTGTTGACAGTTTAGCGGCGGCGTTCTGCCTCACGCTGGAGCTGCTGGGTTTAGAGGATTCAGGTTTTTTGGAAATGGAGGATGCTGCAGTCGTTGGAGGTTTCTTTGCCACTGTAGCAGGAAGAGGTCGACTCACATCTGGGGGAAAAAAAGAAAAATCAGCTCACCTGTCATAAATCCTGAAAATCCTGTTAGATCATCTTTGAAACATTTGAGCTCAGACTGTTTTAAACAGAAAATATTTTAGTTTTCAGTTCAGATTCACTGGGACACTTAAGGACACCAAAGTGTGCAGACGAGCCTCTAGAGTCCGACCTTTCTTAGCAGCAGCAGCAGTTTTGTGCGTCTGTGCTGCGGCGCTCCTGCCAGCAGAGGGCGCTGTCGTAGCTCTGGAAGCGGCGGGTTTGGCAGCTGTGGTCGTGGAGGGCTTGTTGGTTACAGATGAAGCAGGCCTGGATGTGACGGTGGAGGCAGGTCGAGATGTCGGGGGAGCTGTAGCAGGCCTGCAGGAAGAAAAAAAAAAAAAATACAATATATGAAATAAAGATGATTAAAGATTAAAGATTAAAGATCAAAATGTCTGCAGCATCTTTTATTCAGTGTGTGAAATATGTGATGGTGACTTGGACGTCCTGCCTCTTCGTGCAGCTGCAGCGTTAATAAATGACCTGTCCTAATGTAAACCACAAAATCAATGTCAACAATGGGAAGCCATTAACGCAGCACCGTCCATCTGTTGCCACACTGTAATGATTCCCTTTGTTTCTCCTCACAGAGGGGGAGAGAGAGAGAGAGGGGCGATCGGAGGCGGAGGTACTACATGTGAAACTGAATGGTTAAAAAAAGGAAACGACATGACAGGAGAGGAGGCAGAAAGAGGGGGAAGGAAAGGACGAGCGAGAGGAGGGGAGAGAGTTTGGACGAGTCTTCAAGTGACGCAGCACTTTTTTTCCCTTTTTTTTTTTGCATTCACAAACACGAGTGAAACGTCCGCCTCTCTTCATTAAGCAGACGCCACAAAGGACCCGACGTGTGCTTCTCCCTCAGAGCCTGCAGACATCTCAAACATGAATATAGCAGACTGAGTTTTCAGCTCACACGAGAGGCTCCAACACGTTTCATTCACAACTATTCTGCACTTATGATGGTGAAGTGATTCATTCAGAATTGGATTTTTAACCCCCGCAGGGTTTGAAGTGAGTGACACGCCCGCTGCACACGCTTTAAAGGTCTCAGTCTTGCAGCACCCTGGTCTTGGAGCACCCTGGTCTTGCAGCACCCTGGTCTCGTGTGTGTTTTGGTTCCCGTGTGGTCTCAGCACTCGTCAGTGCAGAGATAGGACGAGCTGTAACCTACATTAGAAGTGACGGTGCATCGTGAATCAGGCTGCAGGAGGGTCGTGTGTTCTGAGCTTCGACGCCCCGCTGCGTCGGCTCGCCTTCACACACAGTCAGTTGGTTAAATCAGCGAGTCGTCGGCTGCGGGCGGTGCAAGCCTTCGCTTCCACGTTTGAACATTGATGGGTTTCGAACAAAACAGAGAAACAACAAGAGCAACATGATCCACTGTAAAAGAAGTCTTCCTCTGCAGAACCCACAAAGGACACACAGCCCGGCTCTCTGCAGAGCAGCACGCACACACATGCCGCTCCCACAGCATAATGACCGCCACAATGACTGTTTGTTTCTCTTAGATCAGACAGCTTCAGTAGGAGGCGGATTGTAATTGGCTGCGGTCGGAGTCAGAGGGCAGATTCCGGGTTGGGATGTGACTCCAGAAACGGAGAAAGTGTGTCGGACACGTGACGAGACGAGGACGCAGCCCTGAGCAAACGTTCGATGATGACAACGATGAGCAGAAGAAAAAAAAAACAAGTTCGTCCAGAGAGCGGGTCAAAGAGTGACTCACAGCGAGACGCTCGGCAGACGGAGCTGAGGGGACGTCCGTCTCCGAGGGACGGCTGCAATTAGTCCGAGACAGAGACGAAGACGAGCATTAAGGAATGGGAATAAAAAGGGTAAAGAGGAGGTCACAGACACAATATAACCCCCCCCCTCCCTCCTCCTCTGTTTAATGATGAGTCATAGCTCACAGAGAGGAGCAGAGGGACCCACTCATGTCTGCGCTCCACACGGCCTGTGCTGCTTCTTGTTGCATGGATTACATTTCCTGCAAACAGACGGGTGGAATCAATACAAATCGCAGGAAGAGAGGCACTAAACAGACGTCTACGGGCTTTTTAATGACCATGACCACACACACACGAGGTCTTCTTCAGGTGGGGCGGGGGTGTCAGCGTGGGGGCAGGTGACCGAGTCTGTGTTGACGGCACATGAACACAACTGGGATTTTAACAAGCTGAGCAGCTGCAACATCTGTTTGGACAAATCTCAGTGTGTAAACATGAGCGGGGGGGGGGGGTGTTAGGTGTGCCGCTCACAGTTCACAGTCCGCGTTTCCTATTCATGCATGTGAAGCCGCGTCATGCTTCAGCTGCCCGAAGTGATGTCACACCGCTGCAGAACCAACACTGAGGCGTCAGGACGGCGGCGCTTCCTTACAGCGCTGTTGCAGGACATCGGTCTGAACAGGACTTATGACCCCCCCCCCCCCCCGTTTGTGTTCGCAGCTCGGAGGCTGGAGTCCCTCGGCACACTCATGGCTGTCCTGAAGCTTAAAGTAAGAGGGTTCACTTCCTCACTGCTGCAGTGTTCTCTCTCTCTCGCTCGCCCGCTCGCTCGCCCCCCCCCCGGGATCCTCTGCAGGAAGACAGACTGAAGTGGAGCACCTGATTGTGTCCTTGTTTGGTTTGTCTTCGTCTCTGCCTCACGGTTGCTAAGGTGTGTTGCAGCGTACGGTTATCTCACACGCCGTCACTGTGATGCATGCTGGGACGGTAATCCTCGTCCCTGCTGAGGCTGCTGGGAAATGTCAGGGTTTTATGTCCAATGGGACGACAGAGGAGAATCAATCAGAGAAAGATGTTCTGTCCCCGTCCCGATGCTCGCCTCTCAGAACAGATGCTTCAGCGCCACGAAGGCGTTAAGCAGCGGCGTCCTCCTCCTCGCGCTGCACAACTTCCATCTACACCCCCGAATATATCTCAGCACACACCTGAATGATGAGTGGGTTAGAAAGACGAGGACGAGGGCCTCGGAGGAGATCCTGGCCAAGAGCCCAGAAATTAACATGCACACAGACGGCTGTGAGAGAGAGGGGGGGGGGGGGGGGGGACTGATCTTTGCAAGGACACCACATCCCATCGTTTGCAGGTGCCAGGTTTTAAACCATTACGCTTCTCCTCCTGTCACTCCGGTGGAAGAAAACCGTCCTGACACATCCAACACTCACCCGCTCATGTTTTTATATTTCTGTCATCTTCCATAATCACACAGGATGTTTGTTGTTAAAAACAAAAAAAGTCCAAATTCAGCCGCCATCACCAAATGATGCCTTCAGTTTGATCAAACCCTGGTGTGAAGCGATGCTAACACTTCACAGAGCAGCTGCACTCATTACTTCATCAGTTTGTCTGCGTGAAACGTGTGGAAAATGTAAATGTGAGTTCCTGTGGGACAGTTTGGGAAACAATGGCTGCTGTTGTTTCAGCAGAGGGACAAACAGCAGCCGGGCTGGGATTGTGTTTCAGCTAAAGTTCCTCCTGTGGAAGTCTGCCAGAGACCGTCAAACCTCCACGTGTGACGCCATCAAGCTCAAGCAACGCGTGCTGCACACCGCCACTGACCTCGCCAAGGCACGCAACACGCTATCTGTCACGGGGTCAGACACCTGCCCGCTGCTCTCCTGTGCGTCTCGGGCGGGGTCGTGTCCCGGGGAACGGAGCCGCTGTAATCAGACTCCTACGTTTAGAAACGCCTCGTCTGATTAATTCAGAGGATGGAGCTGAAACAGCTTTGTTTGTTTTTGTGCCTTTAAAGAAGGAGAGGGGGGGGGGGGGGGGGGGGGGGGGGGGGTTTCATTTGCCAATTCCCCTTTCTGATATTTATCAGATGAAATCAATAATTAGTCTAAGAATAGAAAAAAAAATAAAAGTGCAGGAGGAGTTCTTTTCTCTTCTTTTCTCAGAGCGAAGAGAGAATGATCCTCATCCCCACACAGGAGGGAGAATCTGATTACAGACAGAACGGCACATCCTGTGTGGATCCTATCAACCAATCATAGCAGAGTGTGCGTCACGTTGCTGTTCCGTCTTCAGGGCAATGAAAGGGTTAAAGTCTCATCCCTTCCGTACGCGATGCCACCAGGAGTCTGTACTCCTCCTCCACTCGAGCGTGTGGACGGGTCTCCATCCACACCAGCAGCTCGGCGTGAAGGGGATTATGACTTGGCCCCGGGGGCCTGAGGGGCCGCTTTCTGCCCGGGGGGGGGGGGGGGGTGCCCGGGGGGGGGTCGGTTTGGGACAAAGCACTACTTCTTCAGTATCACTGCCTCCATTAAGGCCCAACATGACTCACACCGCTCCAACGAAATCTGACTCAGTAACGACCCAGAGCCCCACAATGCTCATCGTTCTGCACGGCTCGCTTTCAAAACAACAAAGTCAGACTCTCTCTCGGTTTGTGAACCCAAAGTTCAGACCTGAGAGAGGGGAAGACGGGAGGGATGGATGGATGGATGGATGGGGGGGGGGGGGCGTACCTGGTGTTCTTGGGCACGGCTCCAGCAGCAGGTCTCGTTGCTGCGGTTGAAGTGCTGGGTTTCAGAGCAGTGGAAGCTGCTGGTCTGCTGGAAGAAGCTGCAAGACAAAAAATAATTCAAAGAGCATGAAAACAACACTGAATATAATAAATCAAAAAGATGAGTCAAGAGTTTCCACACTGTGTTTTTATCATGCAGGAAAGTAAACTCTTCTCGCTCTCCGTCACACTGCAGGTTGTTTTTTTTCCACCTGTTGCTGCTCGGTTGCAGGTTGTTGTTTTTGTACATTATTCTCACAGGAGAGAAAGAACGAACGAGGGATGTTTATTCCTCGACAGCTGAGTCGGGATCAAACAATGTGGACTACCTCTAAACGTGCTGCTCCAGTTTTACCTGTGGTTTTGGGTTTAACAGTCTCAGCCACTGGTCTCCTCTTGGCGGTCCCGTTTGCCTTGTGGTGGGTTTGGTGCCATTCGTTACCGTGGCAGCAGCAGCAGCAGCAGAGGTGGTCCTGGCTGCGCCCACAGGCTTCCTGTCCGGCACTTTGCTTTGGTTCTTGAGCGTCGAGGACGCAGCCGCTCCGCCCGGCGGGCCTTTTGGACGCAGGTCCCGTTGAAGACGAGGTTTTTACAGGCGCTGTTGTCGCCTTCTTCGCAGCATTATTGGCTTTGACATCGTGCGCCGCGCGCTGCGAGGACCCGACTGCTCGAGAGGCTCCTGACTTGGCGGTTAGCGGCACTTTAGCTGCCACAGCTTTGGGCTTGGCTTTGGGGTCTGCTGCTACGGGCTTGCCGTTGGCCTTCGGAGCCGGTTCCGGTGCTACATCATTGGCAGTCTCCCCGGGTTGGGAAGGCGTTTGCTCTGTGCTGCCATCTTGCAATTGGAGGTTCTCCGCTGCTGCTGCTACAGCTGCTGCAGCGTCGGTGTGCTCCGTGGTTTCCATATTAACCCCATCCGGTTTCATCACCTCCGGCTAAAGGTTTGGATTCTGATGTGCTGGGGACTCGCTCTCTTCCCTCCACCTTCAGTGTCCTGCACAACAGAAACAAAAAGGATCGATTAAGTTTCCCCCGCGCTGCACTTTGCATGAATTCACACGAGAAACAAGTCGCTGTCCTCCAAGAAAGGAAATGCCATTTATGGAAAAGGGGCCTCTGAGGAATTTGGGGGGGAAATCTGAAAAAGAGGAAGCGAGCGAGCGAGCGATGCCAAAAATCCTCTCTCACTCCGCCTGACAGCCAGTCGTCCAATCACGTCACAGAGTTCTCATTTACAGATGGCGTTCACGTCTGCACTGAACTCCTTCCTGGCAGGGCTTCCTAAATGCACAATCAATAATAATCAATAAACCAAGAATCAGTATTAAGATACCTCAGATTGTGTTAAGGGACAGAAGTGTAAAAACGGATGAGCTGAGACGTCCAGCATCGAGTGGGGAAGAAAAGCTGAGATCTCCTCACATGACACAGAAACCACAGAGGAGCAGAACCAGCACGAAGGTTCTTCTCCGTACAGCAGATGGTCCTGATCGTGTCACTCTGTGACCACTGAACACAGCTTTGCATGCTGGGAGATTCCTGACTTGACAGCTTTTTTTTTTTTTTTTTTTTTTTTTTTTTTTTTAAATGGGAAGTTGATGAAGGACAAAAAAACGTTTCTTTGTGAGGAGAATCAAATAAACGTCTTCATGGACCTCAATCAGGTTTCCTCTCTCTGCGGCTGACCCCCCCCCCCCCCCCACACACACACACTCCCCCATTCCTTTGACCACAGGCAGCTCCTCTCCCTTTTCCCGCCCCCGACAGCCACTTGTTCCTCCCCTCCTCCCACAGCTCTCATTCACACAGAAGCTCCGAACGACCCCCGGAAAAAAACAAGCTGTGCGACAGAGACGGACGGACGGGAGGAGGAAATGAAAAGAGAGCGAGATGGACTGGACAAAAAACAAAAAACAAAAAAAAAAACAGAGCAGAGATCCAGGAGAAGGTAACAAAAGAAGACCCTGATCAACCAGTGCTCAAATCAAAGTTAGATCGAACTTTAATAAGAATAAACAAACAGATAAAGACAAAGCCCTAACCCTAACCCTTTTTTGTTACGTCTTAAAGCTACGGAGACTTTGGCCGTTTTCACATCAGGCATGAACCGATGGCACCCCCCCCCCCCCCGGTCAGCACTCACACACCAGTACCATGCACGCTCTGCGTCCGAGTTCACTCCTGCATGCTCACAGTCCCACACGGCAGGTAGCAGAAAGAAGAAGAAGAAACTGTGAGTCCATCCTGCTAACCGTGGACGATTCTGTGAGGGTGAAACTCATGTGCGCTCACATCTCCTGCTGACTGCACTCACAAAACCACCTGTCGATGGGGACTCCAGGACCGGCACCCTAATCTGACACCCCCCCCTCCCCTCCCTAGCTGCAGTAAAACACAGAGGCCATGAATCCAGACGACTTTAGCTGTAACACACAGTAATAACAGAGTTAACGCTCATCGAGCAGAGACGGCGAAGCGAAGGTCAGGTGTGTTTCCTGTGGTGAGGGGAACAGGAAGCTGCGTTTCTCTGCTCACATTTAGCAGCTTAAATCGTGTCTGTGGAAGGTCGGCTGAAAAACAGCAACGCTTCATCAACAACCACACGACACATGCATGACTGAATCCAAGAAAAACCAGTTTGGCCAGTTTAGATCTGATAACCACTGAAGTGCCCACACCTCTATACACACACACACACTCTGATCTCATGGTGCAGACTAATCAAGTCCTGCCCCCCTTTCGACTCAGTCCTGGAAGAATTACAAGCTGGACTCTTTTTCACTCCTGCTGCCTTTCTGGTTCTCGTCTCTCTGGTTACAAACGGCACACAGACAGGAAGCCGAGTGAGGGGAGAGGAAGCTGCCAACCACAGCGCGGCGTCCCACTCTGGACGCTTCACTTTCTTTTTTAGACAATATCAAGCTTTAAGTGTTGGGGGGGGGTCAATTAGCTAATGTGCAGAGCCTTTGGGACAGTGAATAAAATCCATTATCATCACTCCACTCATACAGCGTTTGAAGCAATTAGAGAATTGCAAACTAATAGAACAGAGAAAAACACGAGCATGTTAGGGTTAACAGAATATGTTTAAACTTTGACACGGTTGCAGTATAAATCGATAAGAAATATTGACACCTGTCCCGACACCACGGCTGCATAAAGATTTTTTTTGCTGCTGAAACGTTGCCAGCGAGCTCTCTCTCTCTCTTTTTCTTGCAGCATCCCGACAGACGAGCTCTAAAAAACTGCTGATATCTTTCTGGATCTTTAGAGACATTTATTGTGCTGCAGAGTGACGGTGAGCACACTCTGCAGCTCTGTGTAACACAACACAACTCAAAATGTACCAATTTAACTGGTAAATAAATCTAGTAATACCATCGCTTACATGTGCGTAAAGTCGCTGACACAGTGACTTGAAGTATCAGCAGATATATTCGGGGCCGGCTGATTAGCCTGTCGGTCGGTTTTTAAAATCCCTGGACAGGAGCTGCATGAGCACCCTGTTTAACACACCCGGAGTACGCCCAACAGGACGGGTCCATGAGTCCAATAACACTTCACCCCCTCCGACCTGTGTCTTTCTCCTCGTTTTATTCAAACAGGAAGAAGCGGCTCCACTGGGCGGCACAGTTCGGCCAGTCCAGCGACTAATGCCAGGGGCTTAGCAGACACCCGAGTGAGTCACACTCCCCCCATGTGATGATGACCCCCTTCTGGGCAAGGAAAACGCATCATCCTAACCAGCTGACACGACGTGACGCAAAAAAAAAAAAAAAAGGGGGGGGGGGATGTGGGGGGAGAGCAAACGGATCAGTTAAATCCCATCCATAGACACGGATCATATCCAGAGTGTGGAGACTCGTCAAGCTGCCGACACCTCAGTCAGACACGTTCATAAAAATGAGTCCACAACAACAAGAGAAGCATCTTTATAAAAAAGAAAAGAAGGAGGGTCGAGCTTCATACACGTCGATGAAACAGAGGAGTAAACAAAGGAGGGCTTTTCTCTCCGAGTCATTTGCATAACAAATGCTGTTTAGCTGAAGATTTAAACGCACACTCGGGACGCAGCGCGTCGTCTTTCTAACCACCAGTATCAGCTGTGTGTGTGTGTGTGTGTGTGTGTGTGTGTGTGTGTGTGTGTGTGTGTGTGTGTGTGTGTGTGTGTGTGGAGTCTGTCTAGACGGAGGAGGAACTCAGTGGCCTTTGGAGATGTTTACATTCTCCTCTTCTTCTAATAAAGAAACGGCGTAGTGCATCGGTAAATCTCCCCTGACCTCTCTCTCTCTCTCTCCCTCCCTCTCTCTCTCTCTCTCTCTGCAGGCAGTTTAATTACATCTGTCGTCCTCCGTCTCTCTCTCTGTCCTTCGCTCCCAGACGAGGAGAAGACGCAGCAGCAGCAGCAGCAGCAGCAGCAGCGCCCGGGTAAATGGGTCACTTTTAATACTGTGTGTAACAACAAGCAGAGGGGGATTTAGCGGTGTTTACAGCGTGGCAGGGGTTTGGGATGCATTGTGCCGAGGGATGGAGGTGGTGGAGGGGGCTTAGTAACATCAGTGGATTTACCCTGAGCGGCTGTCGTCAACGTTTGTGTGATGAAGACTGGACGAGTCTGAACTTCGGAGGCGAACCGATCCTGACGTTTAAAGTGTGTGAAGTGTGTGTGTGCACACAGTGAAGCACACACGTCCCAAACACAGCAACACCATAACACAACCTCCAGAGTGCAGACAGAGGACAGGCTGAGTGCTCACACACACACACACACACTCTTTTAGAGCGTAGGACTTCTACTTCTGTTGCACTGATGGGCCACAGATGGCCTAGCGGTGAGGTCAGGATGCATGTACGGAGGCGAAGACCTCCAAGAAAGCTACCTGGGTTCAAATCCGACCTGTGGCTTCTTTCTCACACATCATTCCCCTCTCTGATTTCTTATCCACCGTCCTATCAAATAAAGGCAAAAAGCCCCCAAATAAATAAAAAAAGAAGAAGAAACTGGCATCCATGTTGGTTTTGTTTTTACGAGCATGGTATGAAATAAAAAAATGGAGGCATGATAGACGGTGCACGCCTTAAGCAGCAGCTGTATCATGATCACATCCAATCCAAGCAGATTCCAGCCCTCTGTCCTCGGGGCTCAACAGTGACAGCTGTGTGTGTGTGTGTGTGTGTGTGTGTGTGTGTGTGTGTGTGTGTGTGTGTGTGTGTGTGTGTGTGTGTGTGTGTGTGTGTGTGAGCAGGTCACAGGGAGTGAAGGGGTCAGAGGGAGCTGATGTACGTGTGCAGAGACGGCGTGTGCAGCGTGAGCGTCATGTTCAGGACGGGAAGACGTCCTTCACATAAGTGAGCGGTCTCACTCGTCCTGCAGTCTTTCAACAGAAGAGTGGCGTCTCCCTCTCTGACTTTAAAAACAAAGCGAGGCCGCTGAGCTCGACTCTGGCCTCAGGTCTGGCAGCCATTAGCTCCGAGCAGAGTTTACAGATGACACATGAAGGGCCTCTGTCCGTTTGTTTATTAGCGTTCCTGTGGTGCGTGTTGAGATGACGGGCACGTACACAGGAAGACACGCGGGCAGTGTTTAATTTGAGCGTGCACACATGCCGCTGGGAGGCTTAGAGGAGGCGGAAAAGAGCCAAACAAGAGGTTTAATGGCGTTTGGGAAAAGGACGGGGGGGTTTTCCTAAGCTTCAGGCTCCCTTCAAAATGTTCAGCCTTCATCAAACACAGGTCTCTCTCTCTCTGAGGAGCGAGAGGCCGCTGCTTCATCGGACCATACAAGGCAGCAGTGTTGTTTCTGCAGCATCACAAAGTGAGTGTGTACACACACACACACACACACACACACACTCACACACTCACACACTCAGAGTGACAGCGAGGGGGAGAAATTCAATCTGCTGTTGGAACACAAATCGGTTTAAAGTATGCAGACAGGGGAGGCAGAGGGTTTGTGAATAATACACAGCTTTACCGAGTCCACAGTCGCAGCAGCACAAACAGACAGCAGCTCGAGAAAATGAGCCAAAAAAAAAATCTGATAGTTATTAAATCACTCTGTGTTCCAGTTCACACCGACGTCTCAAACTTCCAGTCGGGCTGGTTGTACAGCGAGTAAGGAACGGTAAAAGCAGGCCTGGACTTTTATGCAAACACCGGCGTCCTCGTTCGTGCACGGCCCCCGCTCCGACCTCCACCTCAGCGGCGAGGAGCGAGAGGAACACAAAAGGCTCAATCCCTCGAGTGAGGAAGCAGGGATGTTGATGGTGTAAAAATCCTGCAACAGGTGCAACACCCGCCTCTCATCTTGCACGCCAGCTTTCATTGTTTGCACTTATTTACGGATCCACACAGCACGCCATGTGTTCCTGTATTCACGTCTGTCGATGTCAGACGACAGGAAAACACGCTCTGTGAGGGGAAACTAACACAAGTCTGTAATCTACTCTTGAAATGACGTGGACAGCTTGAACCAGGACAGACACGACCGACGAGCATCCTGTCGACGAGGCACGATGGCGCCCGTCAGAGTCCGTGAGACAAAAAGATCCGATTATTGACTTTTGGCTGAGCGTCAAACTTGTGTCGGGATGCAGAGGAGACGACCAGCAGGTCGTTTGGTATTCACACCAACTTCAACAAATAACTCGCGCCGCTGTCCCGTCTCCATGACAACAGTCGCTGTATGACCGACACTGCTCCGGTTAGATACAAGCAGAGAGGTCGTGGATACGAGACGCAGTCTGTGGGCGGCATGCATTTGGATTAGAGTGTTGG
The DNA here is from genome assembly GCF_947650265.1 of Symphodus melops. Lineage (NCBI taxonomy): Eukaryota > Metazoa > Chordata > Actinopteri > Labriformes > Labridae > Symphodus > Symphodus melops. The sequence continues at coordinate 1,895,030 of NC_136692.1, forward strand.
TGACGTCGACGGCGCCCGAGCGGCTGCAGAGAGAGGGCGGAGCGCTCGGGAAAGCTTCTGCCCGTTCCACCTGCTGGTCACTTTCATTGTGACATCACAGTTCACTGGAGGGAAAACGACGTCATCACGTCTGGGATCGGTCGTAACCCCGCTGCATTCATGTGAGCGGCGTCATGTGAGCGCTCAGCACAGTACACGCCTCTGGTCCACAGATTTCTATGGAAGAAACATTTCATGGAAAAGAGGCGTCGCTTCCTGCGTCACGTCTGTGTGCCCTCGGAGAGCGAGCCGTCTCTGAAGGCTGCTCGCATCGTGAAGGTGAACGGCGCCCTGCTCGTTTCATTCCCCCGTCATTACACTGAAAAATGTTTGTTCAGAATCATCTTCAACAAATCGCTCCGGGTGAAGCGTCTCTCTGGATAACTTAGCAGAAAACTGGGACAAATGTGAGCTGATCTTTCCACCAGCCTAAACATCAGGAATACAGCGTTGGGTAAAGCTCCGCCCCCAGAGACCAGACCCAGACAAATCCTGCTGAATATTCCAGCAGTATAAAAACGCTCTCGTTGAATGATGTTTATTTTTAAGAAGACATTCAGCCTTCGTTCCACCAATGAGCTTCAGGGCCCGCGTGTCCCGTTTCTGTGCTGGCGTCCTCACAGGCGCTTATTGTTGCTAGGTTACGAAAGCAAACGTCAGCCGACTCTCCTTTGGCAGAGTCTGTGAGGCGTGTTTGAGATTGTGCCGTGTAGAGCTCGATGAATTAAAAATCAGCCAGCTCCATGATATCGACCAATCAAGTCACTGTAGGCGTCGGCTTATTTTACAGCAGATAATTACTCGATCAGATTGCGTTTCATTCGACACCAGCAGAGGGCGCTTTGTGGGTTAAAACAAGAATCATCAACCTGCAGCGTGCACGAGCGGGGATGCACGAACGTGTGCTGCCTTACTTTCCAGTCGAGTGACCATCTTGTCTCCGTTGTGGATCTTTTCCACACGCGTGTGATAACATCTCTTTATCGTCTGTAAAGACTGAACATGGATCAAATCATAAATCCTGCAACAGTCTCGAATAAAATCACTGTTTTAAAGACTGAATGTTTGGCTCAGTCAATACTGATGAGACGATGGGGGGGGGGGGGGGGCTTGGTGTTAAGCAGGCAGCTTATTCCAATCAATTCCACACGGGTTTCTAACACTGCGCTAAGTGACTGTAAGCTACTCAATCAGGCCATTAGGAGCAGGTGGTTAAGTGTGGCGTTCAGGACGTTAAGGGAGCAGCGGTCACAGAGGGACGGACGAGCAGATATTGGCAGCGTTGACCCGCTTCGAAAAAAGAGCTGCAGGGAAATGGGAGTCACAATCTGTTCCAGAGCTGGCCACGTTCTTAAAAGAGCGCCGACGGGGGCCGCGCTGCCAACCAGGACAGACCGCGGGCGCCACACCGAGTGCGTGTAATCCAATCTGGACAGAAACAACGACCACGACCAGCATGATGATGTGAAGTGTTCGGCTAAATAATTGAGTACAACATTAGGGGTACCATGAGGGGGGGAGGGTAACCTCCTCATGCACGCTGCCCGGGGGGGGGGGGGGGTTGGAGTGGATTATCTTGTGCATCGGGACGGAGGAGCAGCTGGTGTGGACAACTTCACCCAAAAAGCAGCCAGGCTGTGGAGGAAAGGGTGCACGGCCTCCAGACAGTGCAAACGCTCATCTCCACCTTTCTGATGAAGCGCTGCACGTTCACCCTGATTTAACCTCCAACGCGTAGCGACAGCTGCACTTCCTGACCGAGGTCACATGCTTCATGCATCGAGCTTTCTGGTGGGAAATAAAACGATCACACTGTTGCCCGGCGTCACCATCACTTCCTGCGTCCAGCCGTAAATAAATAAGAACTGGAGGTCTGGGAGGAGAAACCCCGGAGGAAGTGAGAGTGAAAGAATCAGCTGTGAGAGTTTTACATCCAAGCGGGTTCAATAATTCATCATCTCATACAGACGGCTGAATCAGATGCATGCACCATGTTTGTCCTCATTAACCCGACGACTGGTGGAAAAGAGAAGGAGTTGAAGCCATGGCTATAAAAAGGATATCAGAACACTCTCCTTCCTGTTTCCTGTCCGACCTTTGCCCCACGTTTCTGCGACTATTAAAAAAGGAGAAGCGGCTCTAAACAGACGAGTGTGCAGGCGTGCAGAAAACTGACACACCAGCTCACGTCGGTGTTTTTCCATTAATCACTTCGACATAAAAACAAAACTACCAATTTAAGTAATTGTTGTTTGAAGGGAGGCCAGAGCTGACTTCAGTTTAACCGTGATAAAAAGCACCCAGCGTAGCGTAGCCAACTAGCTTTGGACGGGCAGACAGAGAGTCGATACGGTGATGGAGGAGCCCGAGGGGCCAGATCAGTTACTGGGCCTGTGATGGAGCGGGGTGAGCTGAGGCCAGATGGACAGCGATCCAGCACATGGCACGCCTGCTTCTCTGACAGCTCGCCAAACCCACAGCCACGCCCGAGCTTTGTGAATGTGAACACACAGCAGGACTGTCACCATCACCTGGAGACAGATATGGACCAGCTAAATAAAAGAGGACTCGTTGTTCTCACTGGATCATCTCTGAAGTTTTCTGACTTTTTTTTATCTTAATACCTGCAAACACTTTTACATATCCGGATTTTGTACCAGCGTTAAGATGCTCCACACAGCAAAATGTTTGTTCAGGATGGGATTCAAAGTGAGCGAACAAACGCACTACTAAAGTGCTGAATTCCCCTTTCAATAATTACAGTGCACCGAGCCCAGCTTCACAGTCCCAGACAGACTGAGAGCCTAAAAAATGCAGCGCCAGCGTGCAGCACTTTATCCTAATGGGCAGGAGCGTGCCAGGCTGCAAACCACAGTGACGACCAGCGTTCCAGCGCCACATCGTCCCCCCTCGTCCCCACAGCGTCCCCCCCTCGTCCCCACAGCTCAGCAAGCACACCAACACACCACGGCTGGACGATGAAATATGGTTTAACCCCGACTGTCAGCCTCAACAGATGCTGCAAAGCAGGCCGGATTTGGGATTAAATTTCCACAGGGGTGTTGGCTTGAGACAGACACTGGTTGCAGGCCGTTAAAAAAAAAAAGCAGCTGACATCCAAGCAGATGCAAATTCTCAACACTGGACAGGGGTTTCACTTTCCACTCAGCTGCCCTGGTTTTTAAGGGACTTCTGAGACGCGTCTCGTGGTCGATGAATACGGCTCCAGCTGATTTATATTCACGACGGGAAAATTCACGAAACGAGCAAAAAACTGAAGGGAACAAAAATCCATAGTCAGCCGATCAGTCGGTCTTTTTCTCGTCTTGGTGTTGCAATCATATCTAACACGTTAAATATTATCGCAGGTCTTTAGTTCTTAAGAAATGTTCAATCATGTGACCTTTGTCGACAACCACTATGAGCACCAAACAGGAAGCTGCAGACGAGTCAACGCGGCGTGGAGGTGATGGATCGTGCGGTTCATATTTCTTCTCACTTTCCTTTCTGCTAAAACATGTTCAACTTCCACCAGATGCATGATGGGAATAAAACCTCAGCAGGAAGTTGTATTCTTGCACATTGTGTATGGAGGACTGACGCGTACGGATGACACGCCAGCGAGTTCTTGGGAAGCACATCCTGTTCTCAAACTGTTGGATCGTGGAGGGGGGGGGGGGGGGCGGAGACATATTTGACCCCAACACAAATAACAACATAACCTGACAGCTGCTCACTGACGCTCAACAGTAGTCCCATATATAAAACGTATATCAGGCCATTTAACAGGAGGAAGCAGCGTGGAGAAGGCTGAACTGGTTTTGGTTCACACGCCTGTCATCTCAGATAAAAAAAAGGAACAGCTCTCGGCAGGCTGGTGAAATCTGACACAGTCCTCACCAGTGATTGAGCCCAAAGTATCCCAGGTATTGATGGTATTTCAGAGGGGAGCAGAACAGGTTTTCACTCAGCAGCACAGCAGATGGCTTCATTTGGTTCCCACTGTTTGGAAAACGTCGCACGACTGCAAAAAGGCTGCAAAGTAAACCTTCTGTATTTCCTGTCAAAACGTCCGGCCTGACGTTAAGAACAAACTGCGAGAGCAAACAAACATAAACGTCCTTATTAAAACTTGAACTAAAAAAGGTCGCAGGGAGGAGTCCCAGAACGAAGGCCGTTTGCTTTCCTGCGTCCACCTGTCCGATCCCTCGGGCCTTCTCGGAGCTGAAGAATGCCCTAAAATGAACCGCCTGAAGACTATTTTGAGCGCCTCTTATGGCGTGCTTTTGCTTTTAGGGAAGAGGAAAGGGAAACAGAGGTGTGGACAGTGGAAGTGGCTGAGCGGAGTATAAACACACGGGCTGTGTCCCACATCCAGAGGACGTGCCGGTCCCTGGGAATAACAAACAAGACAGCGAAAGCAAAACAAACAGGTGAGTAACTTAAACGTTGCCGTCAGTTACGGGTCCTTAACCGACGAATGACTGCTCCCCTGAAATCTCAGCACAAAGATTTCCCCCTTTCTGTCAAATTAATGTGTCGCAGAAGAGAACGAACTGTAAAGAGCATGAATCAGATCGTAAAGGTCACGAGACAAAACTTTCTGTCACCTCCTTGTCTGGGGCTCGGATATACAAATCACCAACATCCATTAGTTAAATGATCAAAACCTGCTGGACTGCGTTTTACTGGCAGTAACAATGAAACATTTGCATTATCAGAATTTTAATTCAAGTAGAAAAAACAACTGAACGGTGAAAAATGACTGAATCTGCACACCAAGGGGGCTTATTTATGGCAGCACATATCTGACATGTGAATCAGTATCAATGAGCTCTCAGGAGCCTAGCCACAAAAACAGGATGTGGGAGAAGAGGACCATGTGTGTGTGTGTGTGTGTGTGTGTGTGTGTGCGTGTGTCATTCACACTTGCTTTCACACCCTGGCGACGACTAACTCGCACCCTCCGGGAGCAGCAGGACCGACAGGAGGGTCTTCTTCAGGAGGCGACACCCTGTTCCCCAGTGAGAGTCTGCATGTCAAATACCTCTTTCGAAGCCAAGAGGAGTGTCACGGCTCCCACGCCCCGAGCCGTGCCCGGCACACCCACACATCCCAAAACACAGCGATTATGTAATACGGACTCCGAGCCAAAACAGCATCCTCTCTCTCTATCACAGAGATCTGCGGACGATGCTGTCTGATAGTCTGCCTCCGAGCTCCTCCTTTTTCTCTAATGTCGATCTGCCAAGTCAACAATGAGATCACTACATGGGCACAGATGCAAATGGGAAAACATTACAAACAAGGCAGGAGAGAACTGAAAATGCACTGCATGTGTAGGCAAGAGGTACTTCACCGTCATTTATTTAAAAGACCAATATTGTGGTGTTTACAACCTGCATTAATTTAGAGATCTACTGTTCTTCTATTGAGAGGAAAGGAGGATGCATCTGAAAGGATTTTATGCCCCAAATACTGTGTCCAGGCTGCTGACAAGGTCCCCCTCCGTGGTCCCAGGAGTCCACGTTTGAGCACCTGTCTGCTCGGTTTCTCGGTGCACGTGGAGCTTTAATAACACCATTTGTCTCGTGACAAACAAACAAACAAACTTAACTGCAGGTTTTTAGCAAAAGGCCCAGTTTAGCCTCACAGAACAATAGCAGTGGTAGCCTGAGGGAAGGGAAACACATGCAGCCAGTCAATAAATTAAAGCTGGTGCTACTTGAGACAGCGTGTCAAGTGAGTCCTGGACCGACATTCACTTCAATACACGGCTAACAAAAAAAGAACCGTGACTGTGCCATGCTAGCATCCATCCTCACACACACACACACACACACACACACACTACAAAGAGGGCGTCTTGTCTTCAAAACAAGTCATGTTTGGTTCATAGAAAAGATACGCCACCACAAAGGGAGAGAAAAACGACATTTAAAAGGTTAAATTACACAAAGAAACAAACGGTTAAGAACCGTTGGAACCGTTGGAATTTGAAATGTTACCTTCTAACCGCCGCGTCAGTTCCTGAGGTCTCGCGCAGAAACAAACGGTCCCTCCCTTTTCTCTCTTTTTTTTGGGGGGGGGGGGGTTAAAATGCACTAAATATGTCTACAGAGCCGTAAATTTCACCAGACTCAACTAACAATGGAGCAGCGAGCGAGCGTCCCTCTCCGTGTCCTTCCCTCCACGTTTGAGCAGCAGCAGCAGCGGCGGTCGGAGGAGGCAGGCTGCTTCGCCGGGAGGAGAAGAGGAGGAGGAGGAGGTGGGGAGGAGGAGTGACGGAGGCGACCAGAGGCAGATTGAAAGGGCGAAGCGTGGTGGCCGTAAAAAAAAACAAAAAACCAGGCAGATTATAATCCCGCGAGTGGACCAATCGAACGCGCGAGACTGGTGGTTATGCAAAGCAGCTGTGACGTCAAATCCAAACCAAGGAGCGCGAGGTCTGAATTGAGGCGCGTGGTGTGGTGGGGGGGATGTGGGGTTCCTAAACTGTGGTCCAAGGACACATTTTAGGGGGCTGCCTGCAAAGTGAGGACACTAACTCATCAGAGAACAACAACTAAAATATTTTTTGTTTGTTTTTAAAGTGAAAACTTTTTTATTATATATATATTATATTATAATTCCATAATTTAGGTTATTCCTTCTATTTTTAAAGGGACAGTGTGCAATGTTTAATATAATGTTATCATTAAATGTGATAAAGTAGAGTTAAAGTGGCCACACACGCCTGATTTTCCCCAAACAAGATCGGCGGGGCGTGGCCCTATTAGAGGCTGTTGTATCTGATATTTCGTCCCAAGAATCCTCAAGTGTGCTGTGTTACTGTACGATTATTTAACTGCTCGAGATGGATTCAGAGCCTCTCTGATCTTGAATCGTTAACTTGAAACCACTTGAAACATGTTAGATTGTTTACGATTCCTGGTACGATTCCAGCCGCCGATGACCGCAAGCAGACTTGAAAAGGTCACTAACTGAATTGTATGTACTTTGCAGACTCTGCAAATGAAATAAAGCTGCAAATAATCAGAGTTTCTCCCGTGCATGTGTGTTGGCTGTCCATATTTAACATTGTCAACATCGACAAGTCATGTTTGATCATGCAAGTGTCTGTGATGTCTTGCGTCCATGAAAATGGCAGATGTGTGGTCTCCCGGTCTGGCCATGTAGTCTTGTGTGTGCATTTGGAGGATTATAAAATTAAAAATATGTTGAAACTGTCCACACGTCTGGCGGTCGGTGATATTTTTAAAAACAGTTAAAATCTGAAAATCGTTTGGTGTGGCTAGCTTTAGCTCAAGACATCTTGGTTTTTCTCATTTAAAGCACCAACATCACTGAAGTTCTACTACGAGGCTACTTTTATGAACAGGCTGTTTCTGTGTCTGTAGCTTTAAATATGTAAATGAGCTGTGTCTGACCACGCCCCCTCTCTGGAAGGGCTCGGGTGTACTCGCTGCTTTCTGGCTCCATGTCCTATTGTTTACGGTGAGAAGGCAGACTCAGAGGGCAGAACAAACACCTAGCTGTGGGAGTGTCACCCACCTGGGGGGAGGGGCTACTGCCCTTTGTGATGTCATAAAGGGAGAATCTCCAAACGGCCTGTTTGAGCACACATTTTCTGAAAAGTGGAGCAGGCAGAAGACAGAGAGGATGGACTTTTCTCATCATTGGGGGGTTTGGAGACAGATTAGAGACACATGTTGGAGTCAGAGGAACATGGAGAAGAGGATTAAGCTGATTTGACCTTTAAGATGATAAAAACAGACAGAGTTATAATAAAATATCTCATTGGGACTCGAGTCAGTGACTCTGTTATGTCCCCCAATAACACTCTGAGGTTGGATTTTTGAATTTCAAAGTATTTCAATGAGTGCCCTATAAAGGGTTAAATCTATGTTAAACTTCATACCTACCAAGTCAGACTTCAAAAACACCATTAACACCATACAAAGAAGCTGGCTGGCTTCACTTATAGTCAATATGAAGCGTTGAATTTCACAGTCTGGTGTCTGTGTTTCTGTTGTAGTATTGTCATTTCATCCAGTTGAAAAATAAGTCAGAGAAAGAAAAAAATACATGTCAGTGTTTCTCTTTTTTTTTTTTTATAGGCGCTCGAAGTCTGTAAAGTTCAAACAACGCTCTGACCCTCTGATACACATCTTCACGCTCCTCTCAGAGTGCTCAGTGCTTCAATGAAATCTGAGATGTGGATTTGAACGAGTATTATTCCTCCTTACATGCACACACACCACAAATGGTTTCCACCGTCTTCTTCTTCTTCTTTTATTTTATTTTCCGATGTCGCTGCAGGACCATATACGCCTGAATAAAACAAGACCGAAAGAAAGTTTCCCCTTAAAAGTTGCATTGTGGATATTTCTTGACTTATTGATGAGCACTGTGTCCCACTCCTCTTTGGTACCAAGCCCACAAAAAGCTGTGAGCTGAAAGCTGCAGCTGCAAAGGAACCACAATGGAAATCAATGAAAAGGGAGAAGACATACAAAAGACTGCTGCAGCTCACACAGAGGGAGAAGGAGTGACCGGGTAAAGACGTGTGGCATTATCTGTTGTTTTCTCTAATAAAGCTCAGAGACGAGAGAGAGAGTGAGAGAGAGAGGGGGGGGGGCCTTTGAGCGAGGAGAAATCTGAAACTCTGTGAGTGAAGGAAGGAATGAAGGCTTTACTAGAAATCCTTAAACCACGACCTCCTTAATCAGTGAACAGAGAGAGCGTGAGTCATCATGTCTCAGCTCTCTCTCTCTCTCTCTCTCTCTCTCTCTCTCTCTCTCTCTGCAGGACTCTGCCAGCGGTTTCATCAGCAGCATGTCAGTCTTTCCTATCAGCGAAGAGAAGTGAAAAAAAACCCAACACTCTCAATAAAAAGTTTCAGGATTTCTCAACTCTAACTCGGGCTCTGTGAGATATTTGAAAGTCAAGTTTGTTGGTTGATTGATGTTCTTGTTGATGTGAAATGTGAATCTGGATCCTCAGAAAGTTTGACAGCAAACCATTCCCTTCTTCTTCTTCTTTTTCATTCCGTTTTCCAAATTGAACTAATGGGATCTATCTCTCTGTAAAAAGCTGCTAAATCCCCTCGTTTCCTGGCCCAATCATTCCAGATTGCTTCATAATGCTGTTACGTGCAGGCTGCTGGCGGAAACCCTTAACATAATTAGGATGGACTGAAAATCTACGACGCTCTCAGGCGCAGACTCTGCTTCTTGAAAATCCATGTCATGGCGACGTGCACCTGAAAGAGAGAAGAGCAGAGCAAGAAAAAAAACCAAACAGATGTTTTCACACATGCACTCCTGAAGAGCTCAAGAACATGTAAGGACATTCTGACCCTTAAAGCTGAGGTCGGAGGTCGCAGGAAGTCGTGGCATAAGGATGCTTAATGTTCACAAGATATCAAAGACAGTTGCTGAAGTAAAGTTGGACACTGATCCCGTCGGTGGTCACACATCGGCTCTCCCCGACTTCCTGTTGATTTTTCAACAGGAACTTTTCAGGAGTTTTGTGCAAGTGTGAAAATGCACTAACAGCTGTGACCGCCACTCTGTGCAAGCTGGCCCCGCCCCCTCTTTGAGTTTCAGCTGCCTGCAGGTGTGGCCGAGTCGTTATGGATTGAGAACACCTGGGACCAGTGTTCCCAACGCATGACAGCATGGTCCCACTTCCTGTTCACAGACAGGAGGCTTTTTATCACTATGCAGAAAACAGCTTGTTCTTATTATAAACACATTCATGACATTTTTGTTACTCTGTGTTTTTCCTTCTGGTTTTTATTTGTCAGTGACGTCACACATGCACAACACTCCTCAAAGCGTCCTTACAGCTGCATGTGTGAAGACAACCTGCAGACTCGTCACTGTCGGGCCTCTTGGTGAATTTTCTGCAGGAAGTCGGGATGAGCCGACGTGCGGACGAAAAGGGGCGGGGTTTATATCCTGCACCTGCAGGTTCTTCTCTGCTCTCTGTCACTGATGGCGTGAACATGTTAAGACTACATGCAGCGTTCTGATGAAAGCAACAAACTGTCATCACAGTGTCCTTTCTTTTAGGTCATGTCTTTCCTCCTGAGACGCCGACCCGTCCATGTGTGGGGGGGGGGAGGGGGGGGGGGGGGAGGAGGAAGCCTCTCCTCTGCAGCTGCTGCAGGCCGGCTTTATTAATCCGAGCTGCTTTGTTTATAAAAAGGCTCCAAACTTCAAACAGAGAGAGAGTGGAGCATGTTTTCAATGGAAGCTGAGATCAAACTATAATGTCAACAAAAGGCCACGCCCGACAGAAACCACTGGCAGCTTCTCGACTCTGCTTCACACAGAAAGATTCCTAAAGAAGTTTTTTTAATACATGCAACATTTTTATGGGATGCATTGAACTACGAGGTGTACATTTACCCTCCCCCCCTCTCTCTCTCTCTCTGATGTGATGAACCATCACAGAGCAGAGCAGTACATAATGCATGATGATATTAAGCTAAGTGGGTGGAAGGTGGAGGATGTTCTACATCAGCTGCCAAGCCTCGCTTGTGGAAGCTCAATAACCAAGAAATGATCTCATCACATCAGACTGTTCTGATTCCAGATCTGTGATTCCCCCTCGGTGGTCTCCTGCAGGGTGTTCACAAACAGCTGCATGACACTGAAGGATGCAGAGAAAGTAGAGAAGTCAACTTGTCCTTGTGCACAGACTAACAAGTATTTGTCTCTGCACGTGAGACTGATGCTCCCTCTACTGACGAATCAGAGGAACTGCACTCATGAAAAACTAAATTAAACATTGTTTTCAAATCATCTCCTGATCTCAGCTGAGAAATGAATTTAAAGTCATTTGTAACTCTCTACAGTGGGTTAACAAACCAGCTCACACGTTTTTATAATCTCTGCCCTCTGATTTGGACTCTGTGGGAACCGTTTTTGTAAACTGCGGGTTCTGATTTTTCATTCTCAGTTTTGATTTTATAAATTTGGAGGACAGTTTTTTTGTAAACTGGGCATGGTTTAATTAACTGTGTGGATGCTTTACGTGACTTTGTCTTTGTACAAAACTGTTCCCACGGTAAGTGTGCACAGCCCATGTGACAGGCTGAAGTCCAAACGAGTGGCCTGGGTTCAAATCCGACCTGTGACTTCTTTACTGCATGTCAATGCCCCCCCCCCCCCCTCTCTCTCCTCCTGACTTTATCTCTCAAATAAAAGGCATAAAACTCATTATGGGATGAACGATGAAAATGAGAGAATAGCCAAACGGCGATATTAAAAATCCTCACGAGAACATTTAAAAAAAATAAGCCTGGACGTCACTTCAGGTCATCACCTGCGTGTTCGATCTTCAAACCCAAAGCTGTCAGTTTGCACCACCTGAAGCTGCTGTTGTTCTTACTCTCTGAAGTTCGTCGCTTTGTACCGATGCATCTGCCTAAAATGTGGAATTTAAACATTTCTTTTGGACACGACACCAAGCGGAGGACTGAAGGACGACTCCGTGCTTTTTATTGTTGCATTCTTTCAGAGCAGTACACATCATTTGTATAAAAACATGAAAACATCCAAATGTAGGAAAAGTACATTAAGGTCAATCTACGTCATATATACATGCTTGTCACATCATTTCAAGTTAAGGCCGCGGAGACGTTTGGCAACACGTTCTGACTCTGAAGGTTTTAAACGTGACGCTGCTGCTGCTGCTGCTGCACACATGATTTATCTTTTTGACTAAATAAAAAGGAAAACACTTTCCTGATGTGAACCATGTGACGAAGGCCAGACTGCTCCGGCTCCCTCGGCTGTTGTGCGTTTGACGCGGTACAAAAAAAAAAAAGAATAAACGCAGATCAAAACGACGTCTTCATAACGAGAACAAAACGGACTAAAAGAGCACGTTGATTGGTCGTGACAGGCCGTGATTACCTGCTGCTCACCGCTCTCGTTAGACTGACCCGCTCTGCTCTGAAGTCAGCGCACATTTCTAACTTCTAAACAACGCACGAGACTCCGTCCTCTGTCCTCGTTAAAGAAACAAACACGGAGGACGAGGAGAGGAAAAGTTCTCCTGAAACGTCCCCATCAGATCGGATCAAATGCATCTCACAAACCTCTGCAGGATCAGGCAGCGGGTTGAAACGTGACACCGAGGGGGAAACAAATCAATGGCTCTCTCGCTCTGTTTGTTGTTCTGTGTACGGGAGTACGTCTCCCTGATTGTCTCAGATGACTAAAAGATGAAGTTTCATTCAGTGTGTTCTGTGCTCATGATAAACCAGAAGTGCGATCTGCAAGAGGTCAACTATTTTGAAATACTTTCAAAGACAAAAGGCACAAAAACAAAAACAAAAAAAAAACAGTCAGGATTCAAATACTTCCTGTTTCTGTCTCATCGTGCATCACTTAATGCATCAGAAAGAAATACTGTTTTGTTTTAAATAAACAAGAAGAAGTTGACGGAGAAATGTCTGTGTGTGTTTGTGACGCTGCAGAGAGGGTCGGCGCCCCGTCGACTCCTTCGCCTGCACGAGGAGGAGGAGGAGGAGGAGGAGGAGGAGGAGGAGGAGTAAGGGGAGTAGTCCCGGGCGTCCTGTACAGAGGTCTGCAGCTCCTCCTTCACATCAGGTCTGACCCACTTTTCTTTTTTTTCTTTTTTTTACAGAGACACCGGAGGAGGGGGGGGGGTGTTGGGCGGGGGCGCGAGTGTGCAGTGACTCCCCGAGGTCAGCAGGGGGGGACAGTGAGTTCACTAAGGGCGGCTTTAGTTCACCAGCAAGTTGTCCTCGTAGGTCGTCGTTCTGGACAAATCAAAGACAGACGTCACATGATTAAAAACCGACACATTCACCCGGAGGAGATCATATTTAAACATCTTCATTCACTTTGCTTACTTTACTGTTTACTACATTTAAAGGACACCTTGTTGTTGATTTCATCGCAAAACTAGTGACAGAAGAAAACCTGTTAAATATGTGACATTAAACATTTGTTTGGTAATGCTGCGTAAAGACGAAGCCAACGTGTTAACATGAACTTTGTTTTTTAAAACCTCACCTGTCACAGCAGCAGAAGAAGGAGCACGGCGAGGTCTCCAGCACCCTGAACTTCCCCGACGTGGGCGCGTCGGTGCACTCTGCGATGAAGGCGTGCAGGTCTGTGATGTGGAACGGCTCTTGGGTTTGATGCTGTTGGAAAAATCAACGAGACGACACGATGAAGAGACGAGAAACGGGAAAGCAGCGCGTGGGCTCGATCAGGACTCAGGAGCAGAAACATTTCAGTATCGACACATTTTTGGACGATTCGGACAAATAATGGATCGTGACAAGCCTCGTGTTAGGCCACGCCCCTTCGCCCTAATCGTTGGGAGGGCACCTTTAATACCCAGTGACTTTACAGCCGAGTGATCATCTCGTCTCCGTTGTAAATCTTTGAAAACGTGAGACGTTGCAACCTTAATCTTAGCATCGATCAGAACAAGTAACGACAGATCCGTCTCCATGGTTACCAGCAGAGCATACAGAGCGCGTGCAGACTGTCCGCTCGTCTAAGGATCAATAAAAGGTCGCCCTCCTACCTTGATGGTCTCGTAGGCGCCGGTGATGAGGGCGATGAAGAGCGACAGCACCATGTAGATGAAGAGCGAGATGAAGGTGTACAGGTACACCTGGCTGAAGAGCCACACCAGCGTGCTGCTCTCCTGCATCTCCGAGAAGGTCACGTACATGTCGTCTCCGTTGATGAGGGAGAAGAGGCTCTCGGACACCATGGACAGAGAGCGGAACTGAAGACACAAACACGAGCAAGACGAGCAGGAGGTCAGAAGAATCAGGAACGTGTCTGCAGGAGGAGACGCAGGGCCTCCTGTCCTTTTCTCTAAATCACTTCCTGTGGGTGTCCAGGTGTCCACAACCACAACCACTGTTTCTGTTTTTATTATTTTTTTCTTTTTCATTTTCAGGAAGGGCACAAAAACAGACAAAGACGTTCCAGTCGAACATAACCATAAAAACCATAAAAACCATAAAAACAATAAAAAGGGTGAAACAGCTCATCCAATCACAGATATTCACACCACCAACGACAAAATGGATAAGACGACCAAAAGTCAGAAAATATCAACAGGTGGGAATAATACGACAAAAAAAAAAAAATAAAAAAAAAAAATAATAATAATAAAAATATATATATATATATATATATATATATATATATATATATATATATATATATAAAATAATTAAAACAAAGGGAAAAGGGGAGGAGGAATAAAAAAAAATTATATATATATATTTATAATAATCATAAAAAAAGGGAAAGGGGAGGAGGAATAAAAAATATATATATTTATAATAATAATAAAAAAGGGAAAGGGGAGGAGGAATAAAAAAAAAATATATATATATATTTATAATAAATAATATATAATAATTATACAATAATAATAATATTAATAATAAAAAACAATATATAATAATAAATAGACTGAATCAACAACTCAGTAGTTGATTGTTTTTCAGCTGGAGAAGGAGAAAATGCCTGCAGGGAACCGTCGCCATGACTCCATCATGTAGAGGAGAAGGCGCCATCGTACGATCAGCTGTGCTCACCTTGACGTGGTACGGTCCCAGGACGATCCAACCGCAGAAGCAGTACCCGAGGTAGATGACGGCCACGCAGCAGCAGAAGCGGATCACGTTGGGGAACGCCGCTCGGAGTGTGATGATCAGGATCTATGGAGACGAGAGGGCGGAGGTGAGGATGGAACGGAGGGAACGTCGATGCACGTTGGGCGTTTGGTTGTGACTTACGTTGTACTTCTGGAAAAAGGTGAGATAGCGAATGACTCCGACCCACACCAGGAGGGTGGAGCTTCCCAACAGGATGCCGCACACGTCATACGAGGACATGTTCTGTCAGGAGAGAGGAAGAAGAGGAGCTCACTAAACGTCCAGAAGGACACACACACACACACACACACACACACACACACACACACACACACACACACACACACACACACCTTGGTCTCGATGCCGATCTTGATGATGCTGCCGGTGATGGTGAGCATGTCGCTGACGATGAGGAGGATGTACCAGCCGTTGATGAACTCCATCCGGTCCGACCAGCACACCGTCCGGTCCAGAGTGTCCTTGAAGAACTGCACGAACTCCTGCTGCAGGACGACGCCTCGCAGGATGGACCGTCCACACAGCAGCAGTGACAGCAGGCACACCAGAGCGACCGCCACGTCGAACGCCACGCGCGTGTAGCTCTCAGCTGGAGGGAGGAAGAGGAGAGGAAGCACAGCTGTTCAGACTGTTTGAGAACTTCCTTCCTGGTGTTTCGGTCTCAGGGAGTCATGGTCTCGGTCTCAGGGAGTCATGGTCTCGGTCTCAGGGAGTCACGGTCTCGGTCTCAGGGAGTCACGGTCTCGGTCTCAGGGAGTTATGGTCTCGGTCTCAGGGAGTCATGGTCTCGGTCTCAGGGAGTCATGGTCTCGGTCTCAGGGAGTCATGGTCTCGGTCTCAGGGAGTCACGGTCTCGGTCTCAGGGAGTCATGGTCTCAGTCTCAGGGAGTCATGGTCTCAGTCTCAGGGAGTCATGGTCTCGGTCGAGCCCCCCTGAACGTCTCGGTCTCAGGGAGTCATGGTCTCAGTCTCAGGGAGTTATGGTCTCGGTCTCGCCCCCCTGAACGTCTCGGTCTCTGTCTCGCCCCCCTGAACGTCTCGGTCTCGCCCCCCTCAACGTCTCGGTCTCGCCCCCCTCAACGTCTCGGTCTCGCCCCCCTCAACGTCTCGGTCTCTGTCTCGCCCCCCTCAACGTCTCTGTCTCGCCCCCCTCAACGTCTCGGTCTCGCCCCCCTGAACGTCTCGGTCTCTCGGTCTCCTCAACGTCTCGGTCTCGCCCCCCTGAACGTCTCGGTCTC